>NC_088202.1:84742513-84878630 GCF_037126465.1 Ornithodoros turicata | reverse complement strand
ACTCCAGATGTCTCCAGATGTCTTCAAGTGACTTCAGGTGACTTCAAGTGACTTCAGGTGTCTTCAGGTGACTTCACATCCCTCCATATGTCTCGACGTGGCTCCGGACGCCTTCAGGTGACTTCAGGAGACTTCAAGTGACTTCAGATGTCTTCAGGTGACTTCAGCTGACTTCAATTGACTTCACGTGACTTCAGGCGACTCCAGATGTCTACGTGTGGCTCTAGACGTCTTTAGGTGACTCCGAGTGATTTTGGGCGACTCCAGATGTCTTCAAGTGACATCAAGTGACTCCAGGAGACTTCAGGTGACTCCAGACGTTTTCCGGTTTCTTCAGGTGACTTCTGCCTGTTACAGACCCTTTGTGTAATTGTACAGTACAGACCTTGTTTGTTAGATTTCGAAGTTCACTATCAGTAGTTCTTTCTGTTTTTATGGCCGCAAATAGTGGACCGAACCTGGTGTGATGACATTAATGCTGTTCCCCTTTTTCCAATTCTATAGCCATTTCACGAGCCCCGTCCAAATCTGCCACAAGTAACGTGGGAGTCACAACTCACAGTTTAGGAAGCTACAGTGGTCTTCCCTGCAGTATCTGAGCTCTGGAACTTTGTACCTGCATCCGTCCCCTTGGATTATTGAAGTAACCGTGGCCTCTATGCTGCAGCAGTAGGTTTCTTGAACTCAGGTCGCATGATCACGAATTTGCCCAAATAACCTAAGTTGAGAAGCACTGCTCTAAGCTTTTGGAACATATAATCCGTTCGCCTGCCAACAAATTTCTCCGTTTTCGATATTAATTTGCTCAAAATGGTGGCAGCGTGTTTTTAGGATAGACGGTTCGTGCGAGACTCAGCCTTCTGTGCCAATGAGCATCTTTGACATCACTGGTGACGCCTCGGTGACTGCAGACGGCTTCAGGTGATTTCTGATTACACGAGGCCTCATCAGGTGTCCCCGAGTCAATCTAGACGCCTTCGTGTGACATCAGGGGACTCCACATGTCTGCAGTTGGCTTCAGGAAGGTCCAGACGTCTTCAACTGACTTTTTTTTCACACCAGGCGTCTTCACATGTGTTCAGGTGACTCCAGACGTATTAAAGTGACTTCAGGTGACTCCAGGCGTCACCAGATGTCTCCAGACGTCTTCAAGTGACTTCAGGCTGACTTCAAGTGACTTCAGGTGTCTTCAGGTGACTTCACATCCTCCAGATGTCTCGACGTGGCTCCGGACGCCTTCAGGTGACTTCAGGAGACTTCAAGTGACTTCAGATGTCTTCAGCTGACTTCAGCTGACTTCAATTGACTTCACGTGATTTCAGGCGACTCCAGATGTCTACATGTGGCTCTAGACGTCTTTAGGTGACTCCGAGTGATTTTGGGCGACTCCAGATGTCTTCAAGTGACATCAAGTGACTCCAGGAGACTTCAGGTGACTCCAGACCGTTTTCCGGTTTCTTCAGGTGACTTCTGCCTGTTACAGACCTTTGTGTAATTGTACAGTACAGACCTTGTTTGTTAGATTTCGAAGTTCACTATCAGTAGTTCTTTCTGTTTTTATGCCGCAAATAGTGGAACGAACCTGGTGTGATGACATTAATCCTGTTCCTCTTTTTCCAATTCTATAGCCATTTCACGAGCCCCGTCCAAATCTGCCACAAGTAACGTGGGAGTCACGACTCACAGTTTAGGAAGCTACAGTGGTCTTCCCTGCAGTATCTGAGCTCTGGAACTTTGTACCTGCATCAGTCCCCTTGGATTATTGAAGTAACCGTGGCCTCTATGCTGCAGCAGTAGGTTTCTTGAACTCAGGTCGCATGATCACGAATTTGCCCAAATAACCTAAGTTGAGAAGCACTGCTCTAAGCTTTTGGAACATATAATCCGTTCGCCTGCCAACAAATTTCTCCGTTTTCGATATTAATTTGCTCAAAATGGTGGCAGCGTGTTTTTAGGATAGACGGTTCGTGCGAGACTCAGCCTTCTGTGCCAATGAGCTTCTTTGACATCACTGGTGACGCCTCGGTGACTGCAGACGGCTTCAGGTGATTTCTGATTACACGAGGCCTCATCAGGTGTCCCCGAGTCAATCTAGACGCCCTTCGTGTGACATCAGGGGACTCCACATGTCTGCAGTTGGCTTCAGGAAGGTCCAGACGTCTTCAACTGACTTTTTTCACACCAGGCGTCTTCACATGTGTTCAGGTGACTCCAGACGTATTAAAGTGACTTCAGTGACTCGAGGCGTCACCAGATGTCTCCAGACGTCTTCAAGTGACTTCAGGTGACTTCAAGTGACTTCAGGTGTCTTCAAGTGACTTCAGGTGACTTCACATGCCTCCAGATGTCTCGACGTGGCTCCGGACGCCTTCAGGTGACTTCAGGAGACTTCAAGTGACTTCAGATGTCTTCAACTGACTTCAGCTGACTTAATTGACTTCACGTGACTTTCAGGCGACTCCAGATGTCTACATGTGGCTCTAGACGTCTTTAGGTGACTCCGAGTGATTTTGGGCGACTCCAGATGTCTTCAAGTGACATCAAGTGACTCCAGGAGACTTCAGGTGACTCCAGACTCTTTTCCGGTTTCTTCAGGTGACTTCTGCCTGTTACAGACCTTTGTGTAATTGTACAGTACAGACCTTGTTTGTTAGATTTCGAAGTTCACTATCAGTAGTTCTTTCTGTTTTTATGGCCGCAAATAGTGGACCGAACCTGGTGTGATGACATTAATCTGTTCCCCTTTTTCCAATTCTATAGCCATTTCACGAGCCCCGTCCAAATCTGCCACAAGTAACGTGGGAGTCACAACTCACAGTTTAGGAAGCTACAGTGGTCTTCCCTGCAGTATCTGAGCTCTGGAACTTTGTACCTGCATCCGTCCCTTGGATTATTGAAGTAACCGTGGCCTCTATGCTGCAGCAGTAGGTTTCTTGAACTCAGGTCGCATGATCACGAATTTGCCCAAATAACCTAAGTTGAGAAGCACTGCTCTAAGCTTTTGGAACATATAATCCGTTCGCCTGCCAACAAATTTCTCCGTTTTCGATATTAATTTGCTCAAAATGGTGGCAGCGTGTTTTTAGGATAGACGGTTCGTGCGAGACTCAGCCTTCTGTGCCAATGAGCATCTTTCACATCACTGGTGACGCCTCGGTGACTGATACGGCTTCAGGTGATTTCTGATTACAGCAGGCCTCATCAGGTGTCCCCGAGTCAATCTAGACGCCTTCGTGTGACATCAGGGACTCCACATGTATGCAGTTGGCTACAGGAAGGTCCATACGTCTTCAACTCACTTTTCTTCACACCAGGCGTCTTCACATGTGTTCAGGTGACTCCAGACGTATTAAAGTGACTTCAGGTGACTCCAGATGTCTCCAGATGTCTTCAAGTGACTTCAGGCGACTTCAAGTGACTTCAGGTGTCTTCAGGTGACTTCACATCCCTCCATATGTCTCGACGTGGCTCCGGACGCCTTCAGGTGACTTCAGGAGACTTCAAGTGACTTCAGATGTCTTCAGGTGACTTCAGCTGACTTCAATTGACTTCACGTGACTTCAGGCGACTCCAGATGTCTACGTGTGGCTCTAGACGTCTTTAGGTGACTCCGAGTGATTTTGGGCGACTCCAGATGTCTTCAAGTGACATCAAGTGACTCCAGGAGACTTCAGGTGACTCCAGACCGTTTTCCGGTTTCTTCAGGTGACTTCTGCCTGTTACAGACCTTTGTGTAATTGTACAGTACAGACCTTGTTTGTTAGATTTCGAAGTTCAGTATCAGTAGTTCTTTCTGTTTTTATGGCCGCAGATAGTGGACCGAACCTGGTGTGATGACATTAATGATGTTCCCCTTTTTCCAATTCTATAGCCATTTCACGAGCCCCGTCCAAATCTTCCACAAGTAACGTGGGAGTCACAACTCACAGTTTAGGAAGCTACAGTGGTCTTCCCTGCAGTATCTGAGCTCTGGAACTTTGTACCTGCATCCGTCCCTTTGGATTATTGAAGTAACCGTGGCCTCTATGCTGCAGCAGTAGGTTTCTTCAACTCAGGTCGCATGATCACGAATTTGCCCAAATAACCTAAGTTGAGAAGCACTGCTCTAAGCTTTTGGAACATATAATCCGTTCGCCTGCCAACAAATTTCTCCGTTTTCGATATTAATTTGCTCAAAATGGTGGCAGCGTGTTTTTAGGGATAGACGGTTCGTGCGAGACTCAGCCTTCTGTGCCAATGAGCTTCTTTGACATCACTGGTGACGCCTCGGTGACTGCAGACGGCTTCAGGTGATTTCTGATTACACGAGGCCTCATCAGGTGTCCCCGAGTCAATCTAGACGCCTTCGTGTGACATCAGGGACTCCACATGCCTGCAGTTGGCTTCAGGAAGGTCCAGACGTCTTCAACTGACTTTTTTTCACACCAGGCGTCTTCACATGTGTTCAGGTGACTCCAGACGTATTAAAGTGACTTCAGGTGACTCCAGGCGTCACCAGATGTCTCCAGACGTCTTCAAGTGACTTCAGGTGACTTCAAGTAACTTCAGGTGTCTTCAAGTGACTTCAGGTGACTTCACATGCCTCCAGACGTCTTCAAGTGACTTCAGGTGACTTCAGGTGACTTCAGGTGCCTTCAAGTGACTTCACATGTCTTCAACTGACTTCAGCTGACTTCAATTGACTTCACGTGACTTCAGGCGACTCCAGATGTCTACATGTGGCTCTAGACGTCTTTAGGTGACTCCGAGTGATATTGGGCGACTCCAGATGTCTTCAAGTGACATTAAGTGACTCCAGGAGACTTCAGGTGACTCCAGACGACTTCAGGTGACATCAGACGTTTTCCGGTTTCTTCAGGTGACTTCTGCCTGTTACAGACCGTTGTGTAATTGTACAGTACAGACCTTGTTTGTTAGATTTCGAAGTTCACTATCAGTAGTTATTTCTGTTTTTATGGTCGCAAATAGTGGACCGAACCTGTGTGATGACATTAATGCTGTTCCCCTTTTTCCAATTCTATAGCCATTTCACGAGCCCCGTCCAAATCTTCCACAAGTAACGTGGGAGTCACAACTCACAGTTTAGGAAGCTACAGTGGTCTTCCCTGCAGTATCTGAGCTCTGGAACTTCATACCTGCATCAGTCCCCTTGGATTATTGAAGTAACCGTGGCCTCTATGCTGCAGCAGTAGGTTTCTTCAACTCAGGTCGCATGATCACGAATTTGCCCAAATAACCTAAGTTGAGAAGAACTGCTCTAAGCTTTTGGAACATATAATCCGTTCGCCTGCCAACAAATTTCTCCGTTTTCGATATTAATTTGCTCAAAATGGTGGCAGCATGTTTTTAGGATAGACGGTTCGTGCGAGACTCAGCCTTCTGTGCCAATGAACTTCTTTGACATCACTGGTGATGCCTCGGTGATTGCAGACGGCTTCACGTGATTTCTGATTACACGAGACCTCATCAGGTGTCCGCGAGTCAATCTAGACGCCTTCGTGTGACATCAGGGGACTCCACATGTCTGCAGTTGGCTTCAGGAAGGTCTGGACGTCTTCAACTGACTTTTTTCACACCAGGCGTCTTCACGTGTGTTCAGGTGACTCCAGACGTATTAAAGTGACTTCACGTGACTCGAGGCGTCACCAGATGTCTCCAGACGTCTTCAAGTGACTTCAGGTGACTTCAAGTGACTTCAGGTGTCTTCAAGTGACATCAGGTGACTTCACATGCCTCCAGATGTCTCGACGTGGCTCCGGACGCCTTCAGGTGACTTCAGGAGACTACAAGTGACTTCAGATGTCTTCAACTCACTTCAGCTGACTTGAATTGACTTCACGTGACTTCAGGCGACTCCAGATGTCTACATGTGGCTCTAGACGTCTTTAGGTGACTCCGAGTGATTTTGGGCGACTCCAGATGTCTTCAAGTGACATCAAGTGACTCCAGGAGACTTCAGGTGACTCCAGACGACTTCAGGTGACACCAGACGTTTTCCGGTTTCTTCAGGTGACTTCTGCCTCTTACAGACCTTTGTGTAATTGTACAGTACATACCTTGTTTGTTAGACTTCGAAGTTCACTATCAGTAGTTCTTTCTGTTTTTATGGCCGCAAATAGTGGACCGAACCTGGTGTGATGACATTAATGCTGTTCCCCTTTTTCCAATTCTATAGCCATTTCACGAGCCCCGTCCAAATCTTCCACAAGTAACGTGGGAGTCACAACTCACAGTTTAGGAAGCTACAGTGGTCTTCCCTGCAGTATCTGTGCTCTGGAACTTCATACCTGCATCCGTTCCCTTGGATTATTGAAGTAACCTTGGCCTCTATGCTGCAGCAGTAGGTTTCTTAAACTCAGGTCGCATGATCACGAATTTGCCCAAAATAACCTAAGTTGAGAAGCACTGCTCTAAGCTTTTGGAACATATAATCCGTTCGCCTGCCAACAAATTTCTCCGTTTTCGATATTAATATGCTCAAAATGGTGGCAGCATGTTTTTAGGATAGACGGTTCGTGCGAGACTCAGCCTTCTGTGCCAATGAGCTTCTTTGACATCACTGGTGACGCCTCGGTGATTGCAGACGGCTTCACGTGATTTCTGATTACACGAGACCTCATCAGGTGTCCCCGAGTCAATCTAGACGCCTTCGTGTGACATCAGCGGACTCCACATGTCTGCAGTTGGCTTCAGGAAGGTCCAGACGTCTTCAACTGACTTTTTTTCACACCAGGCGTCTTCACATGTGTTCAGGTGACTCCAGACGTATTAAAGTGACTTCAGGTGACTCCAGGCGTCACCAGATGCCTCCAGACGTCTTCAACTGAGTTTTTTTCACACCAGGCGTCTTCACATGTGTTCAGGTGACTCCAGACGTATTAAAGTGACTTAGGGTGACTCCAGGCGTCACCAGATGTCTCCAGACGTCTTCAAGTGACTTCACATGCCTCCAGATGTCTCGACGTGGCTCCAGACGCCTTCAGGTGACTTCAGGAGACTTCAAGTGACTTCAGATGTCTTCAAATGACTTCACATGTCTTCAACTGACTTCAGCTGACTTCAATTGACTTCACGTGACTTCAGGCGACTCCAGATGTCTACATGTGGCTCTAGACGTCTTTAGGTGACTCCGAGTGATATTGGGCGACTCCAGATGTCTTCAAGTGACATCAAGTGACTCCAGGAGACTTCAGGTGACTCCAGATAACTTCAGGTGACTCCAGACGTTTTCCGGTTTCCTCAGGTGACTTCTGCCTGTTACAGACCTTTGTGTAATCGTACAGTACAGACCTTGTTCGCTAGATTTCGAAGTTCAGTATCAGTAGTTCTTTCTGTTTTTATGGCCGCAAATAGTGGACCGAACCTGGTGTGATGACATTAATGCTGTTCCCCTTTTTCCAATTCTATAGCCATTTCACGAGCCCCGTCCAAATCTTCCACAAGTAACGTGGGAGTCACAACTCACAGTTTAGGAAGCTACAGTGGTCTTCCCTGCAGTATCTGAGCTCTGGAACTTCATACCTGCATCCGTCCCATTGGATTATTGAAGTAACCGTGGCCTCTATGCTGCAGCAGTAGGTTTCTTCAACTCAGGTCGCATGATCACGAATTTGCCCAAATAACCTAAGTTGAGAAGCACTGCTCTAAGCTTTTGGAACATATAATCCGTTCGCCTGCCAACAAATTTCTCCGTTTTCCATATTAATTTGCTCAAAATGGTGGCAGCGTGTTTTTAGGGTTGACGGTTCGTACGAGACTCAGCCTTCTGTGCCAATGAGCTTCTTTGACATCACTGGTGACGCCTCGGTGACTGCAGACGGCTTCAGGTGATTTCTGATTACACGAGGCCTCATCAGGTGTCCCCGAGTCAATCTAGACGCCTTCGTGTGACACGGGACTCCACATGCCTGCAGCTGGCTTCAGGAAGGTCCAGACGTCTTCAACTGACTTTTTTTCACACCAGGCGTCTTCACATGTGTTCAGGTGACTCCAGACGTATTAAAGTGACTTCAGGTGACTCCATGAGTCACCAGATGTCTCCAGACGTCTTCAAGTGACTTCAGGTGATTTCAAGTAACTTCAGGTGTCTTCAAGTGACTTCAGGTGACTTCACATGCCTCCAGATGTCTCGACGTGGCTCCGGACGCCTTCAGGTGACTTCAGGAGACTACAAGTGACTTCAGATGTCTTCAACTCACTTCAGCTGACTTCAATTGACTTCACGTGATTTCAGGCGACTCCAGATGTGTACATGTGGCTCTAGAGGTCTTTAGGTGACTCCGAGTGATATTGTGCGACTCCAGATGTCTTCAAGTGACATTAAGTGACTCCAGGAGACTTCAGGTGACTCCAGACGACTTCAGGTGACATCAGACGTTTTCCGGTTTCTTCAGGTGACTTCTGCCTGTTACAGACCGTTGTGTAATTGTACAGTACAGACCTTGTTTGTTAGATTTCGAAGTTCACTATCAGTAGTTATTTCTGTTTTTATGGTCGCAAATAGTGGACCGAACCTGTGTGATGACATTAATGCTGTTCCCCTTTTTCCAATTCTATAGCCATTTCACGAGCCCCGTCCAAATCTTCCACAAGTAACGTGGGAGTCACAACTCACAGTTTAGGAAGCTACAGTGGTCTTCCCTGCAGTATCTGAGCTCTGGAACTTCATACCTGCATCAGTCCCCTTGGATTATTGAAGTAACCGTGGCCTCTATGCTGCAGCAGTAGGTTTCTTCAACTCAGGTCGCATGATCACGAATTTGCCCAAATAACCTAAGTTGAGAAGAACTGCTCTAAGCTTTTGGAACATATAATCCGTTCGCCTGCCAACAAATTTCTCCGTTTTCGATATTAATTTGCTCAAAATGGTGGCAGCATGTTTTTAGGATAGACGGTTCGTGCGAGACTCAGCCTTCTGTGCCAATGAACTTCTTTGACATCACTGGTGATGCCTCGGTGATTGCAGACGGCTTCACGTGATTTCTGATTACACGAGACCTCATCAGGTGTCCGCGAGTCAATCTAGACGCCTTCGTGTGACATCAGGGGACTCCACATGTCTGCAGTTGGCTTCAGGAAGGTCTGGACGTCTTCAACTGACTTTTTTCACACCAGGCGTCTTCACGTGTGTTCAGGTGACTCCAGACGTATTAAAGTGACTTCACGTGACTCGAGGCGTCACCAGATGTCTCCAGACGTCTTCAAGTGACTTCAGGTGACTTCAAGTGACTTCAGGTGTCTTCAAGTGACATCAGGTGACTTCACATGCCTCCAGATGTCTCGACGTGGCTCCGGACGCCTTCAGGTGACTTCAGGAGACTACAAGTGACTTCAGATGTCTTCAACTCACTTCAGCTGACTTGAATTGACTTCACGTGACTTCAGGCGACTCCAGATGTCTACATGTGGCTCTAGACGTCTTTAGGTGACTCCGAGTGATTTTGGGCGACTCCAGATGTCTTCAAGTGACATCAAGTGACTCCAGGAGACTTCAGGTGACTCCAGACGACTTCAGGTGACACCAGACGTTTTCCGGTTTCTTCAGGTGACTTCTGCCTCTTACAGACCTTTGTGTAATTGTACAGTACATACCTTGTTTGTTAGACTTCGAAGTTCACTATCAGTAGTTCTTTCTGTTTTTATGGCCGCAAATAGTGGACCGAACCTGGTGTGATGACATTAATGCTGTTCCCCTTTTTCCAATTCTATAGCCATTTCACGAGCCCCGTCCAAATCTTCCACAAGTAACGTGGGAGTCACAACTCACAGTTTAGGAAGCTACAGTGGTCTTCCCTGCAGTATCTGTGCTCTGGAACTTCATACCTGCATCCGTTCCCTTGGATTATTGAAGTAACCTTGGCCTCTATGCTGCAGCAGTAGGTTTCTTAAACTCAGGTCGCATGATCACGAATTTGCCAAAATAACCTAAGTTGAGAAGCACTGCTCTAAGCTTTTGGAACATATAATCCGTTCGCCTGCCAACAAATTTCTCCGTTTTCGATATTAATATGCTCAAAATGGTGGCAGCATGTTTTTAGGATAGACGGTTCGTGCGAGACTCAGCCTTCTGTGCCAATGAGCTTCTTTGACATCACTGGTGACGCCTCGGTGATTGCAGACGGCTTCACGTGATTTCTGATTACACGAGACCTCATCAGGTGTCCCCGAGTCAATCTAGACGCTTTCGTGTGACATCAGCGGACTCCACATGTCTGCAGTTGGCTTCAGGAAGGTCCAGACGTCTTCAACTGACTTTTTTTCACACCAGGCGTCTTCACATGTGTTCAGGTGACTCCAGACGTATTAAAGTGACTTCAGGTGACTCCAGGCGTCACCAGATGCCTCCAGACGTCTTCAACTGAGTTTTTTTCACACCAGGCGTCTTCACATGTGTTCAGGTGACTCCAGACGTATTAAAGTGACTTAGGGTGACTCCAGGCGTCACCAGATGTCTCCAGACGTCTTCAAGTGACTTCAGGTGACTTCACATGCCTCCAGATGTCTCGACGTGGCTCCGGACGCCTTCAGGTGACTTCAGGAGACTTCAAGTGACTTCAGATGTCTTCAAATGACTTCACATGTCTTCAACTGACTTCAGCTGACTTCAATTGACTTCACGTGACTTCAGGCGACTCCAGATGTCTACATGTGGCTCTAGACGTCTTTAGGTGACTCCGAGTGATATTGGGCGACTCCAGATGTCTTCAAGTGACATCAAGTGACTCCAGGAGACTTCAGGTGACTCCAGATAACTTCAGGTGACTCCAGACGTTTTCCGGTTTCCTCAGGTGACTTCTGCCTGTTACAGACCTTTGTGTAATCGTACAGTACAGACCTTGTTCGCTAGATTTCGAAGTTCAGTATCAGTAGTTCTTTCTGTTTTTATGGCCGCAAATAGTGGACCGAACCTGGTGTGATGACATTAATGCTGTTCCCCTTTTTCCAATTCTATAGCCATTTCACGAGCCCCGTCCAAATCTTCCACAAGTAACGTGGGAGTCACAACTCACAGTTTAGGAAGCTACAGTGGTCTTCCCTGCAGTATCTGAGCTCTGGAACTTCATACCTGCATCCGTCCCATTGGATTATTGAAGTAACCGTGGCCTCTATGCTGCAGCAGTAGGTTTCTTCAACTCAGGTCGCATGATCACGAATTTGCCCAAATAACCTAAGTTGAGAAGCACTGCTCTAAGCTTTTGGAACATATAATCCGTTCGCCTGCCAACAAATTTCTCCGTTTTCCATATTAATTTGCTCAAAATGGTGGCAGCGTGTTTTTAGGGTTGACGGTTCGTACGAGACTCAGCCTTCTGTGCCAATGAGCTTCTTTGACATCACTGGTGACGCCTCGGTGACTGCAGACGGCTTCAGGTGATTTCTGATTACACGAGGCCTCATCAGGTGTCCCCGAGTCAATCTAGACGCCTTCGTGTGACACGGGACTCCACATGCCTGCAGCTGGCTTCAGGAAGGTCCAGACGTCTTCAACTGACTTTTTTTCACACCAGGCGTCTTCACATGTGTTCAGGTGACTCCAGACGTATTAAAGTGACTTCAGGTGACTCCATGAGTCACCAGATGTCTCCAGACGTCTTCAAGTGACTTCAGGTGATTTCAAGTAACTTCAGGTGTCTTCAAGTGACTTCAGGTGACTTCACATGCCTCCAGATGTCTCGACGTGGCTCCGGACGCCTTCAGGTGACTTCAGGAGACTACAAGTGACTTCAGATGTCTTCAACTCACTTCAGCTGACTTCAATTGACTTCACGTGATTTCAGGCGACTCCAGATGTGTACATGTGACTCTAGAGGTCTTTAGGTGACTCCGAGTGATATTGTGCGACTCCAGATGTCTTCAAGTGACATTAAGTGACTCCAGGAGACTTCAGGTGACTCCAGACGACTTCAGGTGACATCAGACGTTTTCCGGTTTCTTCAGGTGACTTCTGCCTGTTACAGACCGTTGTGTAATTGTACAGTACAGACCTTGTTTGTTAGATTTCGAAGTTCACTATCAGTAGTTATTTCTGTTTTTATGGTCGCAAATAGTGGACCGAACCTGTGTGATGACATTAATGCTGTTCCCCTTTTTCCAATTCTATAGCCATTTCACGAGCCCCGTCCAAATCTTCCACAAGTAACGTGGGAGTCACAACTCACAGTTTAGGAAGCTACAGTGGTCTTCCCTGCAGTATCTGAGCTCTGGAACTTCATACCTGCATCAGTCCCCTTGGATTATTGAAGTAACCGTGGCCTCTATGCTGCAGCAGTAGGTTTCTTCAACTCAGGTCGCATGATCACGAATTTGCCCAAATAACCTAAGTTGAGAAGAACTGCTCTAAGCTTTTGGAACATATAATCCGTTCGCCTGCCAACAAATTTCTCCGTTTTCGATATTAATTTGCTCAAAATGGTGGCAGCATGTTTTTAGGATAGACGGTTCGTGCGAGACTCAGCCTTCTGTGCCAATGAACTTCTTTGACATCACTGGTGATGTCTCGGTGATTGCAGACGGCTTCACGTGATTTCTGATTACACGAGACCTCATCAGGTGTCCGCGAGTCAATCTAGACGCCTTCGTGTGACATCAGGGGACTCCACATGTCTGCAGTTGGCTTCAGGAAGGTCTGGACGTCTTCAACTGACTTTTTTTCACACCAGGCGTCTTCACGTGTGTTCAGGTGACTCCAGACGTATTAAAGTGACTTCACGTGACTCGAGGCGTCACCAGATGTCTCCAGACGTCTTCAAGTGACTTCAGGTGACTTCAAGTGACTTCAGGTGTCTTCAAGTGACATCAGGTGACTTCACATGCCTCCAGATGTCTCGACGTGGCTCCGGACGCCTTCAGGTGACTTCAGGAGACTACAAGTGACTTCAGATGTCTTCAACTCACTTCAGCTGACTTGAATTGACTTCACGTGACTTCAGGCGACTCCAGATGTCTACATGTGGCTCTAGACGTCTTTAGGTGACTCCGAGTGATTTTGGGCGACTCCAGATGTCTTCAAGTGACATCAAGTGACTCCAGGAGACTTCAGGTGACTCCAGACGACTTCAGGTGACACCAGACGTTTTCCGGTTTCTTCAGGTGACTTTTGCCTCTTACAGACCTTTGTGTAATTGTACAGTACATACCTTGTTTGTTAGACTTCGAAGTTCACTATCAGTAGTTCTTTCTGTTTTTATGGCCGCAAATAGTGGACCGAACCTGGTGTGATGACATTAATGCTGTTCCCCTTTTTCCAATTCTATAGCCATTTCACGAGCCCCGTCCAAATCTTCCACAAGTAACGTGGGAGTCACAACTCACAGTTTAGGAAGCTACAGTGGTCTTCCCTGCAGTATCTGTGCTCTGGAACTTCATACCTGCATCCGTTCCCTTGGATTATTGAAGTAACCTTGGCCTCTATGCTGCAGCAGTAGGTTTCTTAAACTCAGGTCGCATGATCACGAATTTGCCAAAATAACCTAAGTTGAGAAGCACTGCTCTAAGCTTTTGGAACATATAATCCGTTCGCCTGCCAACAAATTTCTCCGTTTTCGATATTAATATGCTCAAAATGGTGGCAGCATGTTTTTAGGATAGACGGTTCGTGCGAGACTCAGCCTTCTGTGCCAATGAGCTTCTTTGACATCACTGGTGACGCCTCGGTGATTGCAGACGGCTTCACGTGATTTCTGATTACACGAGACCTCATCAGGTGTCCCCGAGTCAATCTAGACGCCTTCGTGTGACATCAGCGGACTCCACATGTCTGCAGTTGGCTTCAGGAAGGTCCAGACGTCTTCAACTGACTTTTTTTCACACCAGGCGTCTTCACATGTGTTCAGGTGACTCCAGACGTATTAAAGTGACTTCAGGTGACTCCAGGCGTCACCAGATGCCTCCAGACGTCTTCAACTGAGTTTTTTTCACACCAGGCGTCTTCACATGTGTTCAGGTGACTCCAGACGTATTAAAGTGACTTAGGGTGACTCCAGGCGTCACCAGATGTCTCCAGACGTCTTCAAGTGACTTCAGGTGACTTCACATGCCTCCAGATGTCTCGACGTGGCTCCGGACGCCTTCAGGTGACTTCAGGAGACTTCAAGTGACTTCAGATGTCTTCAAATGACTTCACATGTCTTCAACTGACTTCAGCTGACTTCAATTGACTTCACGTGACTTCAGGCGACTCCAGATGTCTACATGTGGCTCTAGACGTCTTTAGGTGACTCCGAGTGATATTGGGCGACTCCAGATGTCTTCAAGTGACATCAAGTGACTCCAGGAGACTTCAGGTGACTCCAGATAACTTCAGGTGACTCCAGACGTTTTCCGGTTTCCTCAGGTGACTTCTGCCTGTTACAGACCTTTGTGTAATCGTACAGTACAGACCTTGTTCGCTAGATTTCGAAGTTCAGTATCAGTAGTTCTTTCTGTTTTTATGGCCGCAAATAGTGGACCGAACCTGGTGTGATGACAATAATGCTGTTCCCCTTTTTCCAATTCTATAGCCATTTCACGAGCCCCGTCCAAATCTTCCACAAGTAACGTGGGAGTCACAACTCACAGTTTAGGAAGCTACAGTGGTCTTCCCTGCAGTATCTGAGCTCTGGAACTTCATACCTGCATCCGTCCCATTGGATTATTGAAGTAACCGTGGCCTCTATGCTGCAGCAGTAGGTTTCTTCAACTCAGGTCGCATGATCACGAATTTGCCCAAATAACCTAAGTTGAGAAGCACTGCTCTAAGCTTTTGGAACATATAATCCGTTCGCCTGCCAACAAATTTCTCCGTTTTCCATATTAATTTGCTCAAAATGGTGGCAGCGTGTTTTTAGGGTTGACGGTTCGTACGAGACTCAGCCTTCTGTGCCAATGAGCTTCTTTGACATCACTGGTGACGCCTCGGTGACTGCAGACGGCTTCAGGTGATTTCTGATTACACGAGGCCTCATCAGGTGTCCCCGAGTCAATCTAGACGCCTTCGTGTGACACGGGACTCCACATGCCTGCAGCTGGCTTCAGGAAGGTCCAGACGTCTTCAACTGACTTTTTTTCACACCAGGCGTCTTCACATGTGTTCAGGTGACTCCAGACGTATTAAAGTGACTTCAGGTGACTCCATGAGTCACCAGATGTCTCCAGACGTCTTCAAGTGACTTCAGGTGATTTCAAGTAACTTCAGGTGTCTTCAAGTGACTTCAGGTGACTTCACATGCCTCCAGATGTCTCGACGTGGCTCCGGACGCCTTCAGGTGACTTCAGGAGACTACAAGTGACTTCAGATGTCTTCAACTCACTTCAGCTGACTTCAATTGACTTCACGTGATTTCAGGCGACTCCAGATGTGTACATGTGGCTCTAGAGGTCTTTAGGTGACTCCGAGTGATTTTCGGCGACTCCGGATGTCTTCAAGTGACATCAAGTGACTCCAGGAGACTTCAGGTGACTCCAGACGACTTCAGGTGACACCAAACGTTTTCCGGTTTCTTCAGGTGACTTCTGCCTGTTACAGACCGTTGTGTAATTGTACAGTACAGACCTTGTTTGTTAGATTTCGAAGTTCACTATCAGTAGTTATTTCTGTTTTATGGTCGCAAATAGTGGACCGAACCTGGTGTGATGACATTAATGCTGTTCCCCTTTTTCCAATTCTATAGCCATTTCACGAGCCCCGTCCAAATCTTCCACAAGTAACGTGGGAGTCACAACTCACAGTTTAGGAAGCTACAGTGGTCTTCACTGCAGTATCTGGGCTCTGGAAATTTGTACCTGCATCCGTCCCCTTTGGATTATTGAAGTAACCCTGGCCTCTATGCTGCAGCAGTAGGTTTCTTGAACTCAGGTCGCATGATCACGAATTTGCCCAAATAACCTAAGTTGAGAAGAACTGCTCTAAGCTTTTGGAACATATAATCCGTTCGCCTGCCAACAAATTTCTCCGTTTTCCATATTAATTTGCTCAAAATGGTGGCAGCGTGTTTTTAGGATAGACGGTTCGTGCGAGACTCAGCCTTCTGTGCCAATTAGCTTCTTTGACATCACTGGTGACGCCTCCGTGACTGCAGACGGCTTCAGGTGATTTCTGATTACACGAGGCCTCATCAGGTGTCCCTGAGTCACTCTAGACGCCTTTGTGTGACATCAGGGGACTCCACATGTCTGCAGTTGGCTTCAGGAAGGTCTGGACGTCTTCAACTGACTTTTTTTCACACCAGGCGTCTTCACGTGTGTTCAGGTGACTCCAGACGTATTAAAGTGACTTCACGTGACTCCAGGCGTCACCAGATGTCTCCAGACGTCTTCACGTGACTTCAGGTGACTTCAAGTGACTTCAGGTGTCTTCAAGTGGCTTCAGGTGACTTCACATGCCTCCAGATGTCTCAACGTGGCTCCGGACTCCTTCAGGTGACTTCAGGAGACTTCAAGTGACTTCAGATGTCTTCAACTGACTTCAATTGACTTCACGTGACTTCAGGCGACTCCAGATGTCTACATGTGGCTCTAGACGTCTTTAGGTGACTCCGAGTGATATTGGGCGACACCAGATGTCTTCAAGTGACATCAAGTGACTCCAGGAGACTTCAGGTGACTCCAGATAACTTAAGGTACTCCAGACGTTTTCCGGTTTCTTCAGGTGACTTCTGCCTGTTACAGACCTTTGTGTAATTGTACAGTACAGACCTTGTTTGTTAGATTTCGAAGTTCAGTATCACTAGTTCTTTCTGTTTTGATGGCCGCAAATAGTGGACCGAACCTGGTGTGGTGACATTAATGCTGTTCCCTTTTTCCAATTCTATAGCCATTTCACGAGCCCCGTCCAAATCTTCCACAAGTAACGTGGGAGTCACAACTCACAGTTTAGGAAGCTACAGTGGTCTTCCCTGCAGTATCTTAGCTCTGGAAATTTGTACTTGCATCCGTCCCCTTTGGATTATTGAAGTAACCGTGGCCTCTATGCTGCAGCAGTAGGTTTCTTGAACTCAGATCGCATGATCACGGATTTGCCCAAATAACCTAAGTTGAGAAGCACTGCTCTAAGCTTTTGGAACATATAATCCGTTCGCCTGCCAACAAATTTCTCCGTTTTCGATATTAATTTGCTCAAAATGGTGGCAGCATGTTTTTAGGATAGACGGTTCGTGCGAGACTCAGCCTTCTGTGCCAATGAACTTCTTTGACATCACTGGTGATGCCTCGGTGATTGCAGACGGCTTCACGTGATTTCTGATTACACGAGACCTCATCAGGTGTCCCCGAGTCAATCTAGATGCCTTCGTGTGACATCAGGGGACTCCACATGTCTGCAGTTGGCTTCAGGAAGGTCCAGACGTCTTCAACTGACTTTTTTTCACACCAGGCGTCTTCACATGTGTTCAGGTGACTCCAGACGTATTAAAGTGACTTCAGGTGACTCCAGGCGTCACCAGATGTCTCCAGACGTCTTCAACTGAGTTTTTTTCACACCAGGCGTCTTCACATGTGTTCAGGTGACTCCAGACGTATTAAAGTGACTTCAGGTGACTCCAGGCGTCACCAGATGTCTCCCGACGTCTTCAAGTGACTTCAGGTGACTTCAAGTGACTTCAGGTGCCTTCAAGTGACTTCAGGTGACTTCACATGCCTCCAGATGTCTCGACGTGGCTCCGGACGCCTTCAGGTGACTTCAGGAGACTTCAAGTGACTTCAGATGTCTTCAAATGACTTCACATGTCTTCAACTGACTTCGGCTGACTTCAATTGACTTCACGTGACTTCAGGCAACTCCAGATGTCTACATGTGGCTCTAGACGTCTTTAGGTGACTCCGAGTGATATTGGGCGACTCCAGATGTCTTCAAGTGACATCAAGTGACTCCAGGAGACTTCAGGTGACTCCAGATAACTTCACGTGACTCCAGACGTTTTCCAGTTTCTTCAGGTGACTTCTGCCTGTTACAGACCTTTGTGTAATTGTACAGTACAGACCTTGTTTGTTAGATTTCCAAGTTCAGTATGAGTAGTTCTTTCTGTTTTTATGGCCGCAAATAGTGGACCGAACCTGGTGTGATGACATTAATGCTGTTCCCCTTTTTCCAATTCTATAGCCATTTCACGAGCCCCGCCCAAATCTTCCACAAGTAACGTGGGAGTCACAACTCACAGTTTAGGAAGCTACAGTGGTCTTCCCTGCAGTATCTGAGCTCTGGAACTTCATACCTGCATCCGTCCCCTTGGATTATTGAAGTAACCGTGGCCTCTATGCTGCAGCAGTAGGTTTCTTCAAATCAGGTCGCATGATCACGAATTTGCCCAAATAACCTAAGTTGAGAAGCACTGCTCTAAGCTTTTGGAACATATAATCTGTTCGCCTGCCAACAAATTTCTCCGTTTTCGATATTAATTTGCTCAAAATGGTGGCAGCGTGTTTTTAGGGTAGACGGTTCGTACGAGACTCAGCCTTCTGTGCCAATGAGCTTCTTTGACATCACTGGTGACGCCTCGGTGACTGCAGACGGCTTCAGGTGATTTCTGATTACACGAGGCCTCATCAGGTGTCCCCGAGTCAATCTAGACGCTTTCGTGTGACAGGGGACTCCGCATGTCTGCAGTTGGCTTCAGGAAGGTCCAGACGTCTTCAACTGACTTTTTTTCACACCAGGCGTCTTCACGTGTGTTCAGGTGACTCCAGACGTATTAAAGGGACTTCAGGTGACTCCAGGCGTCACCAGATGTCTCCAGACGTCTTCAACTGAGTTTTTTTCACACCAGGCGTCTTCACATGTGTTCAGGTGACTCCAGACGTATTAAAGTGACTTCAGGTGACTCCAGGCGTCACCAGATGTCTCCAGACGTCTTCAACTGAGTTTTTTTCACACCAGGCGTCTTCACATGTGTTCAGGTGACTCCAGACGTATTAAAGTGACTTCAGGTGACTCCAGGCGTCACCAGATGTCTCCAGACGTCTTCAAGTGACTTCAGGTGACTTCAAGTGACTTCAGGTGCCTTCAAGTGAATTCAGGTGACTTCACATGCCTCCAGATGTCTCGACGTGGCTACGGACGCCTTCAGGTGACTTCAGGAGACTTCAAGTGACTTCAGATGACTTCAAATGACTTCACATGTCTTCAACTGACTTCAGCTGACTTCAATTGACTTCACGTGACTTCAGGCGACTCCAGATGTCTACATGTGGCTCTAGACGTCTTTAGGTGACTCCGAGTGATTTTGGGCGACTCCAGATGTCTTCAAGTGACATCAAATGACTCCAGGAGACTTCAGGTGACTCCCGATAACTTCAGGTGACTCCAGACATTTTCCGGTTTCTTCTGGAGACTTCTGCCTGTTACAGACCTTTGTGTAATTGTACAGTACAGACGTTGTTTGTTAGATTTCGAAGTCCACTATCAGTAGTTCTTTCTGTTTTTATGGCCACAAATAGTGGACCCAACCTGGTGTGATGACGCGAATGCTGTTCCCCTTTTTCCAATTCTATAGCCATTTCACGAGCCCCGTCCAAATCTTCCACAAGTAACGTGGGAGTCATAACTCACAGTTTAGGAAGCTACAGTGGTCTTCCCTGCAGTATCTGAGCTCTGGAACTTCATACCTGCATCCGTCCCCTTGGATTATTGAAGTAACCGTGGCCTCTATGCTGCAGGAGTAGGTTTCCTCAACTCAGGTCGCATGATCACGAATTTGCCCAAATAACCTAAGTTGAGAAGCACTGCTCTAAGCTTTTGAAACATATAATCCGTTCGCCTGCCAACAAATTTCTCCATTTTCGATATTAATTTGCTCGAAATGGTGGCAGCATGTTTTTAGGATAGACGGTTCGTGCGAGACTCAGCCTTCTGTGCCAATGAGCTTCTTTGACATCACTGGTGATGCCTCGGTGACTGCAGACGGCTTCAGGTGATTTCTGATTACACGAGACCTCATCAGGTGTCCCCGAGTCAATCTAGACGCCTTCGTGTGACATCAGGGGACTCCACATGTCTGCAGTTGGCTTCAGGAAGGTCCAGACGTCTTCAACTGACTTTTTTTCACACCAGGCGTCTTCACATGTGTTCAGGTGACTCCAGACGTATTAAAGTGACTTCAGGTGACTCCAGGCGTCACCAGATGTCTCCAGACGTCTTCAACTGAGTTTTTTTTCACACCAGGCGTCTTCACATGTGTTCAGGTGACTCCAGACGTATTAAAGTGACTTCAGGTGACTCCAGGCGTCACCAGATGTCTCCAGACGTCTTCAAGTGACTTCAGGTGACTTCAAGTGACTTCAGGTGACTTCACATGCCTCCAGATGTCTCGACGTGGCTCCGGACACCTTCAGGTGACTTCAGGAGACTTCAAGTGACTTCAGATGACTTCAAATGACTTCACATGTCTTCAACTGACTTCAGCTGACTTCAATTGACTTCACGTGACTTCACGCGACTCCAGATGTCTACATGTGGCTCTAGACGTCTTTAGGTGACTCCGAGTGATTTTGGGCGACTCCAGATGTCTTCAAGTGACATCAAGTGACTCCAGGAGACCTCAGGTGACTCCAGATAACTTCAGGTGACTCCAGACGTTTTCCGGTTTCTTCAGGTGACTTCTGCCTGTTACAGACCTTTGTGTAATTGTACAGTACAGACCATGTTTGTTAGATTTCGAAGTTCACTATCAGTAGTTCTTTCTGTCTTTATGGTCGCAAATAGTGGACCGAACTTGGTGTGATGGCATTAATGCTGTTCCCCTTTTTCCAATTCTATAGCCATTTCACGAGCCCCGTCCAAATCTGCCACAAGTAACGTGGGAGTCACAACTCACAGTTTAGGAAGCTACAGTGGTCTTCCCTGCAGTATCTGAGCTCTGGAACTTCATACCTGCATCCGTCCCCTTGGATTATTGAAGTAACCGTGGCCTCTATGCTGCAGCAGTAGGTTTCTTCAACTCAGGTCGCATGATCACGAATTTGCCCAAATTACCTAAGTTGAGAAGCACTGCTCTAAGCTTTTGGAACATATAATCCGTCCGCCTGCCAACAAATTTCTCCGTTTTCGATATTAATTTGCTCAAAATGGTGGCAGCATGTTTTTAGGATAGACGGTTCGTGCGAGACTCAGCCTTCTGTGCCAATGAGCTTCTTTGACTTCATTGGTGATGCATCGGTGACTGCAGACGGCTTCAGGTGATTTCTGATTACACGAGACCTCATCAGGTGTCCCCGAGTCAATCTAGACGCCTTCGTGTGACATCAGGGGACTCCACATGTCTGCAGTTGGCTTCAGGAAGGTCCAGACGTCTTCAACTGACTTTTTTTCACACCAGGCGTCTTCACTTGTGTTCAGGTGACTCCAGAAATATTAAAGTGACTTCAGGTGACTCCAGGCGTCACCAGATGTTTCCAGACGTCTTCAAGTGACTTCAGGTAACTTCAAGTGACTTCAGGTGACTTCACATGCCTCCAGATGTCTCGACGTGGCTCCGGACGCCTTCAGGTGACTTCAGGAGACTTCAAGTGACTTCAGATGTCTTCAAATGACTTCACATGTCTTCAACTGACTTCAGCCGACTTCAATTGACTTCACGTGACTTCAGGCGACTCCAGATGTCTACATGTGGCTCTAGACGTCTTTAGGTGACTCCGAGTGATTTTGGGCGACTCCAGATGTCTTCAAGTGACATCAAGTAACTCCAGGAGACTTCAGGTGACTCCAGACGTTTTCCAGTTTCTTCAGGTGACTTCTGCCTGTTACAGACCTTTGTGTAATTGTACAGTACAGACCTTGTTTGTTAGATTTCGAAGTTCACTATCAGTAGTTCTTTCTGTTTTTATGGCCGCAAATAGTGGACCGAACCTGGTGTGATGACATTAATGCTGTTCCCCTTTTTCCAATTCTATAGCCATCTCACGAGCCCCGTCCAAATCTTCCACAAGTAACGTGGGAGTCACAACTCACAGTTTAGGAAGCTACAGTGGTCTTCCCTGCAGTATCTGAGATCTGGAACTTCATACCTGCATCCGTCCCCTTGGATTATTGAAGTAACCGTGGCCTCTATGCTGCAGCAGTAGGTTTCTTCAACTCAGGTCGCATGATCACGAATTTGCACAAATAACCTAAGTTGAGAAGCACTGCTCTAAGCTTTTGGAACATATAATCCGTTCGCCTGCCAATAAATTTCTCCGTTTTCGATATTAATTTGCTCAAAATGGTGGCAGCATGTTTTTAGGATAGACGGTTCGTGCGAGACTCAGCCTTCTGTGCCAATGAGCTTCTTTGACATCACTGGTGATGCCTCGGTGACTGCAGACGACTTCAGGTGATTTCTGATTACACGAGACCTCATCAGGTGTCCCCGAGTCAATCTAGACGCCTTCGTGTGACATCAGGGGACTCCACATGTCTGCAGTTGGCTTCAGGAAGATCCAGACGTCTTCAACTGACTTTTTTTTACACCAGGCGTCTTCACATGTGTTCAGGTGACTCCAGACGTATTAAAGTGACTTCAGGTGACTCCAGGCGTCACCAGATGTCTCCAAACGTCTTCAACTGAGTTTTTTTCACACCAGGCGTCTTCACATGTGTTCAGGTGACTCCAGACGTATTAAAGTGACTTCAGGTGACTTGTTAGGAACACACGTCCGCAGTTCCTTTCGATGTTCCAACCTCTTCCTCTCCCTCGTCGTCTTTTTCTTCCCATGGGTTACACCACCCATCCCCACAGAGGCTCCGGCCCGGAGCCTAATTAGGTATTTGTGGTTGGGAAGGTACATATTTCTTTAGTTGCTCCGCGTGAGCTCTTCTGAGGAAGGTGTTGTCGTGATTTCCAACGACGTAGACGTCTTGGATTTTGTTGCGGATGTAATACGGACCTTTGAATGGATTCGTGAGCTTGCCCTTTCGTACATGCGTCCGAAGCAGTACTGGATCTCCGATAGCGTAGTTGGCTGGCTTTCTGTGGATGTTGACTTTCTGCATCTGAGACGTTTGTGATGTTTGTAGCAATGCTCTGGATTGTTCCCTAATGTGTTCAACGCTTTCGTCTTGCGCTACGAGTGCCAGGTCGCTTGCCGAGAGTATGGTGAGTTCCCGAGGTCTTATAGGGTCGTAGCCATATAGTACGTGGAATGGTGAGCGCTGTGTTGCCGAATGGGGAGTTGCATTTATTTGAAACAGTATTGGTGCAATATGTTGTTCCCAATCTTGTTGTGAGGACTGATTACTTGTATGGTTGACTGCTTTTGTGAGTACTTGTAGAATAGAACGCTTGTATCTCTCGCCGAGTCCGTTTGAGCGAGCCAGGTATGGTACTGTCAACGTGTGAGTTATTCCGTGGGATTCGAAAAACTCCCTTGTGGTGTTGCTAGTGTAGGCGCTGTCACCGTCTGAAATCATTGTTTCAGGTTGCTCGTACTTGTATATTATGTCCTTTTTTAGGAACTCAACGACGTGTATCGATGCCTTTGATGGAACAGGCTTGGCCAGAACGTATCTTGTGGAGTGATCCACGGCGGTGATGAGGTACCGGTTAGCAGTGCCTTCGTTGATTGGTCCTATGTGATCCATAGAAACTACTGCGAATGGTCTGTCGGGAATTTCTCGGAAGTGTAGTTGTCCTGTTGGTTGGTTGGTTCTGTGGTTTGTGGTTTGGCAGGTTTCGCAGCTGCGAACGTACTCTAAGACATCTGCGTGCAATCCAGGCCAGTGGTATTTGCCTGCTATCATAGACGCAGTTCTTTTTGGGTCCATGTGGCCGTGTTCGTCATGATAGAGACGAATAACGGTGTCCCTTAGTAACAGTGGTAGCGCGATGACCCGTTTTTCTTTACCTTTGTTGCGAAGTACGCGTATCAGTATTTCTTCTTCTAGGACATAGTCTTTAACGATCCTGTTGTCGCTTCTTGTGAGGGATGTCTGGGGTTTTCTGAGGGTTTCTCTGATGAGTGCCAATTCCGGGTCTTGAAGCTGAGCGTTTTTGAGTTTGAAGTTCTCAGCGCGCACGGTGACAAGGGCAACGATGCTTCCTGGAAGTCTTGACAAGGCATCGGCTACTACATTTTGTTTTCCTTTCTTGTGCTTGATAGTGAAGTTGAAGTCGCCGAGGTCCAGTGCAACTCTTGCAAATCGTCGAGAAACGGCTACTTTAGAGGCTAAGTGCATTGCAGTCCAGTTATCTGTGTATATAGTGAAGCTCGGGAGACCATGTAAATAAAGTCGGAAGCGTTCAGTTACAGCCCAGTGTATGGCCAGTGATTCTAGCTCGTTCGCATGACGGACTCTATCCTGTGCAGGAACGAGTCTGCTGGCAAATTCCACGGGTCGTTCATTGGATCCGTGTTTTTGGCAAAGTACCGCGCCGAAAGCGTCAGAGGAAGCGTCAACATAGAGGATTGTTTCTTTGAATGGATCGAAGGACGCTAGTATTGGTGGATTCTTGATGCAGGATTTTAGTGTGTCTAGGGAGCGCTGGCATTGTTCAGTCCATTGGAATTTTACACTTGCTTTGGTGAGTTCAGTGAGTGGTTTTGCTACTTCTGCGAATCCTTCTATGTACTTCCTGTCAGTCTTGGGTAGTAACTAAGTTACTTTTAACTTTTAACTGTAACTAGTTACTTTTCGGGGTAACTAGTTACAGTAACTAGTTACATTTCCATAGAAGTAGCTTTTAACTGTAACTAGTTACTATTTTGCGAAAGTAACTGCGAAATGTAACTAGTTACTCCAATAAATGCCGTTCCTTTTTATTTCTTTAGTCTACCTCCCCTACTTCCCCCTAACAGTGTCTTCCTTCCTTTTCTCGGTAATCGGTATGTGCCCCCTGCCTTGAGAACTTGACCAAGCAGGGAATTCCAGCTTTGCGAACAGAAATTAGTTGAAGTTAGTGACCCTCAACGGTCGGAGTGAGTCATATGTGAGTAATAGTGTCACTGCCCTAGTAAGGGATCCTGCCTTCTGTGGATATGGACAAGGGAATGATTATGCACAAAGAAACTTTCCGGTCAGCTAACTTGCGCTTCGACCAGTGCAATGGCTAATCCTGCTCCGGTTGCTGCTATCATAAGCTTCCGTGGACGCACTATGAAGCAACCTTCCAGTTTTTATCATGGAAGAACGAGAATAATTTAATTGTAAAGTGCAAGCTATGGAATAGGACGTACTCTGCAAACAGGACGTCAACTTAAAACCTGAAAAAGTATCTTGAGGCGTGTTCCTTATTCTAGTGTATGTCTCTCTCTCTACACGCTACGAAACGCGTGCGCGTCACCGTGCTCTTCTTTTTCACCGCGATGCGCCAGGTCGCATGCACATGTCGTATTTTTCCATGTGGGATAACCTAAATAAATGTATGCTTTTAACAATTGTATCACCCTCTCATGGTCATTTTTATAGAAAGTAACTGTAAGGTAACTAAGTTACTTTCTCTAAGTAACTGTAACTGTAACTAGTTACTTGACCAAGAAAGTAACTATAACTGTAACTTAGTTACTATTTTTGGCAGATAAACTGTAACTGCAACTCAGTTACTTTTTAGAAGTAACTTACCCAAGACTGCTTCCTGTAGTACCCGGCTAATCCAAGGAATGATCGAACTTCTTTGGCGTTCTTGAAGGATGTGTATTTGTCGATGTCTGCTGTTCTGGAAGGGTCAGGGGTTACACCGTTGTTGGAAACGATCCTCCCGAGGAAAGATATCTCTGTCTTGAGAAATTCGCATTTTTTGATGTCGACTTTAAGGCCTACTTGAATCAATCGTTGAAGGACAAGATCGACCACTTCAATATTTCTCTCTGCGTCAACAGTGTGGATGCATATGTCGTCCATGTAGAGTACAAGTTCTTCTGACCATTTGAACTCCTCGAAGTATTTGTCCATTGCAGCTTGCATTGTAGCTGGAGCGTTGCATAAGCCGAAACTCATTCTGTTGTACTGAAAGTGCCCATCGGGCGTGACGAATGCAGTCTTGTGCCGGTCCTCTTTGCGAATAGGTATGTTGAGAAATCCCTTTTTGATGTCCATTTTTGTAAAATAATTGGACGATGGTAATTGGTCAAGGACATCATCGATGCGAGGCATGGGATAGGGGTGCTTGATGGTTTTTGCGTTTAGCTTTCTGAAGTCGTTACATAAACGCAAAGGTGTCGTGAGATGGTGGGGCTGATGCACAACAATACAAGGCGAAGCATATTGAGAGTGTGAATGAGACACAATTCCTTTCGAGAGCCATTGTGTTACTTCCTCTTTCATAAATTTGTGGTCGCTCCATGAACAGCGGTAGGGTGCTGACCTTATTGGTATATCGTTTGTTAGTTGAATTGAATGTTCCACATCAGAATTGCAACTTGTGAAGGCCTGTTTGTTTTTCTTTAGGACTTGCTTCAATTTTTCTTGTTGTTCAAGTGGTAGGCGAGAAACATATGGAAGAGTTGCACCTTCGGTAATGTCGGCAACACAAATGTCGTAGGTTGCAGTATCTACAACGGGCGGTGCATCAAGAGTCGGTAGAGTCTCGGTTTGCGGAGTGCTTATTTCTCCTGAAAGTGATGAGCCGAAGTACTCAGCATTCGGTTTATTCTCTTCATTTGTACATAGTGTTGTTTGGATGCTCTCTAGCACAACATGGTTGTCCTCTGTGATGGTAGATTTTATTTTGGCCGCGCATCGCCAGTCATTGCCTATGATGACATCTTTCGGAAGGTCGTGAAGTACGGCGATTTGGGAAAGCAATGCCTCGTGTCCATCGACTGACACTGTAGCAGTACAGCTGGCTCTTGGTGTTACAGCAATATTGCCAATTGCTGTGACGGGTTGCTCTGTCCATTCATCGAGGATCAGGTTGCATCGTTCTGCCATTTTTTGTGATATGAATGTGAGCCATGATCCTGTGTCTAGGATTCCTTCAGTTGTATTCTCATTGATCTTAACAGTTATAACGGGATAAGCTGAGGTGCTTGGATGGATGGTAGAGTTTGCGTGGTATGATTGCTTGTGGTTATGTTCATCCCGTGCTCCGACGGAGCTTGGGGTGGGCAAGACGTCGTCGTGCGCTTGCGGTCGAAACAGGGAGCGTGCTGCTCTTTGTTCGTTTCTTTGGTCAGGAAAAGGACAGTCGTAGCTTAAATGACCGTACTGTCCACAACGGTAGCAGTTATAGGCTGCCCGGTCACGTCTTGGGGACCATCTTGTGCTGGGGTCTTATCCTCTGATGCGGTCTCCACTTTGGTCTTGGTTATTGTAACGAGTGGAATAAAATGTTCTCTGGCGTGTACGTGGTGAGGTTCGTTGTGGTACTGGCTGTAGGCTTCTTCCTTGAAGGTTTGACGAAGGGCCGTGCTGTTGTACGAATGAGTTAGCTATGTCAATGGCAGTTTGAATAGCTTCCATGATGTCGAGATTTGTGCCACGATAGTGAGCTGTGGTAATAGTCACAACTTCGCGTTTGTTGCACCCGTAGAGAACACAGTTCAGTTTGTCGGAATTTGAAAGTTTGTATGGACACGATTCTGCTATTTTTAGCCGAGCGAACAGATAAGACGATATGTCTTCGTTTTGAAGCTGCGTGCGTTGGACTGCAGTTGTAGCCCAATTCATTATTGTGACACTCTTTTGAATGCTTGACGTATTTGCGTTTGCCAGTCTTGCCATGTTTTGGTGTGTACTCCGATGGTTTCGTTCCAGTCACGAGCTGCGCCGCTTAATTTCATTCTGGCAACAGTTAATGTGGTAGAATCCGTCCAGTTGTATTGGTCTCGTATTTGCTGTATGTCTGTTAACCAGCTGTCCAGTTTATCTTCATGAAGTCCGTCAAAATTTCTTATCATCGCTGTCAAATCGAGTTGCGGTGCAGCTAACTGACCTGAAGGATTCGAAGCTGCTATTCGGGTGGCGTGGTCGAAGAATGTCATTTGCGTTTCCATAATTGCTCTCATGGTCGACAGGGAGTCCCTGATTGTCTCAGGAGTCTCCTGCGCTGGCGGTGGACTGGAATTTGATGCATCTGTGTTCGTTGTCACGGCCGAATTTCGCTGAGCAATACGTTGCGCTAGTATGTCTTTAGTCCCTTGGCACTCGAGGTCAACAGATATGCAGTAGTCTTCTAGAACCTTTTTGGGCAGGAAAAGCGATTACACTTACATTGGTACACTGTAGAATTTCCCGGTATTCGGAAGGTATAGTCGACTGCGCCATGTTAGGAACACACGTCCGAAGTTCCTTTCGATGTTCCAACTTCTTCCTCTCCCTCGTCGTCTTTTTCCGCCCATGGGTTACAGACTCCAGGCGTCACCAGATGTCTCCAGACGTCTTCAAGTGACTTCAGGTGACTTCAAGTGACTTCAGGTGCCTTCAAGTGACTTCAGGTGACTTCACATGCCTCCAGATGTCTCGACGTGGCTCCGGACGCCTTCAGGTGACTTCAGGAGACTTCAAGTGACTTCAGATGTCTTCAACTGACTTCAGCTGACTTCAATTGACTTCACGTGACTTCAGGCGACTCCAGATGTCTACATGTGGCTCTAGACGTCTTTAGGTGACTCCGAGTGATTTTGAGCGACTCCAGATGTCTTCAAGTGACATCAAGTGACTCCAGGAGACTTCAGGTGACTCCAGATAACTTGAGGTGACTCCAGACGTTTTCCGGTTTCTTCAGGTGACTTCTGCCTGTTACAGACCTTTGTGTAATTGTACAGTACAGACCTTGTTTGTTAGATTTCGAAGTTCAGTATCAGTAGTTCTTTCTGTTTTTATGGCCGCAAATAGTGGACCGAACCTGGTGTGATGACATTAATGCTGTTCCCCTTTTTCCAATTCTATAGCCATTTCACGAGCCCCGTCCAAATCTTCCACAAGTAACGTGGGAGTCACAACTCACAGTTTAGGAAGCTACAGTGGTCTTCCCTGCAGTATCTTAGCTCTGGAAATTTGTACTTGCATCCGTCCCCTTTGGATTATTGAAGTAACCGTGGCCTCTATGCTGCAGCAGTAGGTTTCTTGAACTCAGGTCGCATGATCACGAATTTGCCCAAATAACCTAAGTTGAGAGGAACTGCTCTAAGCTTTTGGAACATATAATCCGTTCGCCTGCCAACAAATTTCTCCGTTTTCGATATTAATTTGCTCAAAATGGTGGCAGCGTGGTTTTAGGATAGACGGTTCGTGCGAGACTCAGCCTTCTGTGCCAATAGCTTCTTTGACATCACTGGTGATGCCTCGGTGACTGCAGACGGCTTCAGGTGATTTCTGATTACAAGAGGCCTCATCAGGTGTTCCCGAGTCAATCTAGATGCCTTCGTGTGACATCAGGGGACTCCACATGCCTGCAGCTGGCTTCAGGAAGGTCCAGACGTCTTCAACTGACTTTTTTTCACACCAGGCGTCTTCACATGTGTTCAGGTGACTCCAGACGTAATAAAGTGACTTCAGGTGACTCCAGGCGTCACCAGATGTCTCCAGACGACTTCAACTGAGTTTTTTTCACACCATGCGTCTTCACGTGTGTTCAGGTGACTCCAGACGTATTAAAGGGACGGTCTCGTACAGATCGGGCGATTCCGAAACTTAGCTGAAATTATATTCAAGAGTGCTACAGAAACACAGTCGCGAAGTTTCAACCAGAACAACGAAGTGGTTTTCGAGAAATTTGAAGGAATATGTCGTGACAGCAGACGACGGAAGTCGCAGCTGGATTCAACTCCCTCTCATGCAACGTCACATGTGACGTGGTTATGGTATTTATGGTGGCAGCTCGCCCATTGGGCGACCGAAGCGCAATGCACAACACAGTCGGAGGTGTATGCGCTTTGCGCTTGGAAGTTGTCACGCGCGACGTCGTAATGTCTGATAGCAAATTTAGCGATAGTGACGGGTCCCTGTCACTAAGCGGTGAAGATGAGCTCATCGGCGCCGATCGATTGAAGAACCGGGGACGTCGATGAACCTTTAGCTACTGACCCTTTGCCACAACAACGTGGTTATAGCCAGTGAAAGTAGTGGATGATCCCGAATCGATTGACGGGTAAGACTCATCCATAAAAGCGCACTTTTTTGCGTATGTATGTTCCGCCTGATCGTGACACCATTCTAAATTGTACAAACATTGCAGGTGTGTGTGTAGCCACTGCTCGCCAATACCAGCATGTGTTGTGCGCACAATCCGGAACCTGTTTCGATCCGTCACGTACACATGGTGTTGTATTCTCCTGAAAGGTGTTGTAAGGTTTGTTTTTGTTGCGCAGCTTTTTATTTGCATATAAAAATGTGTGTTTCATGGTACGTTATGCAAAATTTCAGACTTGGGCATTTCGCCATATGTATCAGAACTTGGATAGACTGCTGAAGAAAGCTGCTCTCTCTATCCATTCCCGCAAGCGGCATTTGGCGGTTGTCAACGTGATAAGTGAAGGCTTTCCATTCATGTCATTACACCTGGAGCAAATGACATACTCAAGGATAAGCTGATCTACGTCAACGTCTTCAATTACCCCTGGCCTATCTGCACATCTCACATATCCACTCATCCCACATATCTGCATCAAAGACCATGCTTCTGCATCGAATGAGCCCTTATCATCATTGATGATTATAATATTTCATATAAAAAATACCTAGACGTGCATTACGAATGTGCAAGATGGAAAACAGCCTTATTTTTGCTAATGTTATGGCGGTGTGTTCATGACTGTTCAACTGTTTACATATCAAACTTACCTAGACGTCCATGACAAATTTGTAAGACGATACAGCGGTTTGCAACTTCATGTTGTCTGCCTTATTGTTGCTCATATTACACCGGTGTGCTCATGAGCCCATGCTGACTTAGATTTTGATTCGATATCAGAGGTTGCACACTAACATGTCTAGCACGTTGAATATAAAAGATGTGGAAATGTTTAAAAAATATAAAAAATACGTAGACGTGCACGACAAATTTGTAAGATGGAACAGCAGCTTGCAACTGTTCGACATCTCGTCAGTCTTATTTTTGCTCATACTACACCGGTGTGTTCATGAGCCCATGCTGACTCAGATTTTGATTCGATATCAGGGGTTGCACACTAACATGTCTAGCACGTTGAATATGAAAGATGTGGAAATGTTTAAAAAATATGAAAAATACGTAGACGTGCACGACAAATTTGTAAGATGGAACAGCAGTTTGCAACTGTTCGACATCTCGTCAGTCTTATTTTTGCTCATATTACACCGGTGTGTTCATGAGCCCATGCTGACTCAGATTTTGATTCGATATCAGGGGTTGCACACTAATATGTCTAGCACGTTGAATATGAAAGATGTGGAAATGTTTAAAAAATATGAAAAATACGTAGACGTGCACGACAAATTTGTAAGATGGAACAGCAGTTTGCAACTGTTCGACATCTCGTCAGTCTTATTTTTGCTCATATTACACCGGTGTGTTCATGAGCCCATGCTGACTCAGATTTTGATTCGATATCAGAGGTTGCACACTAACATGTCTAGCACGTTGAATATAAAAGATGTGGAAATGTTTAAAAAATATGAAAAATACGTAGACGTGCACGACAAATTTGTAAGATGGAACAGCAGTTTGCAACTGTTCGACATCTCGTCAGTCTTATTTTTGCTCATATTACACCGGTGTGTTCATGAGCCCATGCTGACTCAGATTTTGATTCGATATCAGGGGTTGCACACTAACATGTCTAGCACGTTGAATATGAAAGATGTGGAAATGTTTAAAAAATATAAAAAATACGTAGACGTGCACGACAAATTTGTAAGATGGAACAGCAGCTTGCAACTGTTCGACATCTCGTCAGTCTTATTTTTGCTCATACTACACCGGTGTGTTCATGAGCCCATGCTGACTCAGATTTTGATTCGATATCAGGGGTTGCACACTAACATGTCTAGCACGTTGAATATGAAAGATGTGGAAATGTTTAAAAAATATGAAAAATACGTAGACGTGCACGACAAATTTGTAAGATGGAACAGCAGTTTGCAACTGTTCGACATCTCGTCAGTCTTATTTTTGCTCATATTACACCGGTGTGTTCATGAGCCCATGCTGACTCAGATTTTGATTCGATATCAGGGGTTGCACACTAATATGTCTAGCACGTTGAATATGAAAGATGTGGAAATGTTTAAAAAATATGAAAAATACGTAGACGTGCACGACAAATTTGTAAGATGGAACAGCAGTTTGCAACTGTTCGACATCTCGTCAGTCTTATTTTTGCTCATATTACACCGGTGTGTTCATGAGCCCATGCTGACTCAGATTTTGATTCGATATCAGAGGTTGCACACTAACATGTCTAGCACGTTGAATATAAAAGATGTGGAAATGTTTAAAAAATATGAAAAATACGTAGACGTGCACGACAAATTTGTAAGATGGAACAGCAGTTTGCAACTGTTCGACATCTCGTCAGTCTTATTTTTGCTCATATTACACCGGTGTGTTCATGAGCCCATGCTGACTCAGATTTTGATTCGATATCAGGGGTTGCACACTAACATGTCTAGCACGTTGAATATGAAAGATGTGGAAATATTTAAAAAATATGAAAAATACGTAGACGTGCACGACAAATTTGTAAGATGGAACAGCAGTTTGCAACTGTTCGACATCTCGTCAGTCTTATTTTTGCTCATATTACACCGGTGTGTTCATGAGCCCATGCTGACTCAGATTTTGATTCGATATCAGGGGTTGCACACTAACATGTCTAGCACGTTGAATATGAAAGATGTGGAAATATTTAAAAAATATGAAAAATACGTAGACGTGCACGACAAATTTGTAAGATGGAACAGCAGTTTGCAACTGTTCGACATCTCGTCAGTCTTATTTTTGCTCATATTACACCGGTGTGTTCATGAGCCCATGCTGACTCAGATTTTGATTCGATATCAGAGGTTGCACACTAACATGTCTAGCACGTTGAATATAAAAGATGTGGAAATGTTTAAAAAATATGAAAAATACGTAGACGTGCACGACAAATTTGTAAGATGGAACAGCAGTTTGCAACTGTTCGACATCTCGTCAGTCTTATTTTTGCTCATATTACACCGGTGTGTTCATGAGCCCATGCTGACTCAGATTTTGATTCGATATCAGGGGTTGCACACTAACATGTCTAGCACGTTGAATATGAAAGATGTGGAAATATTTAAAAAATATGAAAAATACGTAGACGTGCACGACAAATTTGTAAGGTGGAACAGCAGTTTGCAACTGTTCGACATCTCGTCAGTCTTATTTTTGCTCATATTACACCGGTGTGTTCATGAGCCCATGCTGACTCAGATTTTGATTCGATATCAGAGGTTGCACACTAACATGTCTAGCACGTTGAATATAAAAGATGTGGAAATGTTTAAAAAATATGAAAAATACGTAGACGTGCACGACAAATTTGTATGATGGAACAGCAGTTTGCAACTGTTCGACATCTCGTCAGTCTTATTTTTGCTCATATTACACCGGTGTGTTCATGAGCCCATGCTGACTCAGATTTTGATTCGATATCAGAGGTTGCACACTAACATGTCTAGCACGTTGAATATAAAAGATGTGGAAATGTTTAAAAAATATGAAAAATACGTAGACGTGCACGACAAATTTGTAAGATGGAACAGCAGTTTGCAACTGTTCGACATCTCGTCAGTCTTATTTTTGCTCATATTACACCGGTGTGTTCATGAGCCCATGCTGACTCAGATTTTGATTCGATATCAGGGGTTGCACACTAACATGTCTAGCACGTTGAATATGAAAGATGTGGAAATATTTAAAAAATATGAAAAATACGTAGACGTGCACGACAAATTTGTAAGATGGAACAGCAGTTTGCAACTGTTCGACATCTCGTCAGTCTTATTTTTGCTCATATTACACCGGTGTGTTCATGAGCCCATGCTGACTCAGATTTTGATTCGATATCAGGGGTTGCACACTAACATGTCTAGCACGTTGAATATGAAAGATGTGGAAATATTTAAAAAATATGAAAAATACGTAGACGTGCACGACAAATTTGTAAGATGGAACAGCAGTTTGCAACTGTTCGACATCTCGTCAGTCTTATTTTTGCTCATATTACACCGGTGTGTTCATGAGCCCATGCTGACTCAGATTTTGATTCGATATCAGAGGTTGCACACTAACATGTCTAGCACGTTGAATATAAAAGATGTGGAAATGTTTAAAAAATATGAAAAATACGTAGACGTGCACGACAAATTTGTAAGATGGAACAGCAGTTTGCAACTGTTCGACATCTCGTCAGTCTTATTTTTGCTCATATTACACCGGTGTGTTCATGAGCCCATGCTGACTCAGATTTTGATTCGATATCAGGGGTTGCACACTAACATGTCTAGCACGTTGAATATGAAAGATGTGGAAATGTTTAAAAAATATGAAAAATACGTAGACGTGCACGACAAATTTGTATGATGGAACAGCAGTTTGCAACTGTTCGACATCTCGTCAGTCTTATTTTTGCTCATATTACACCGGTGTGTTCATGAGCCCATGCTGACTCAGATTTTGATTCGATATCAGAGGTTGCACACTAACATGTCTAGCACGTTGAATATAAAAGATGTGGAAATGTTTAAAAAATATGAAAAATACGTAGACGTGCACGACAAATTTGTAAGATGGAACAGCAGTTTGCAACTGTTCGACATCTCGTCAGTCTTATTTTTGCTCATATTACACCGGTGTGTTCATGAGCCCATGCTGACTCAGATTTTGATTCGATATCAGGGGTTGCACACTAACATGTCTAGCACGTTGAATATGAAAGATGTGGAAATATTTAAAAAATATGAAAAATACGTAGACGTGCACGACAAATTTGTAAGATGGAACAGCAGTTTGCAACTGTTCGACATCTCGTCAGTCTTATTTTTGCTCATATTACACCGGTGTGTTCATGAGCCCATGCTGACTCAGATTTTGATTCGATATCAGGGGTTGCACACTAACATGTCTAGCACGTTGAATATGAAAGATGTGGAAATATTTAAAAAATATGAAAAATACGTAGACGTGCACGACAAATTTGTAAGATGGAACAGCAGTTTGCAACTGTTCGACATCTCGTCAGTCTTATTTTTGCTCATATTACACCGGTGTGTTCATGAGCCCATGCTGACTCAGATTTTGATTCGATATCAGAGGTTGCACACTAACATGTCTAGCACGTTGAATATAAAAGATGTGGAAATGTTTAAAAAATATGAAAAATACGTAGACGTGCACGACAAATTTGTAAGATGGAACAGCAGTTTGCAACTGTTCGACATCTCGTCAGTCTTATTTTTGCTCATATTACACCGGTGTGTTCATGAGCCCATGCTGACTCAGATTTTGATTCGATATCCGGGGTTGCACACTAACATGTCTAGCACGTTGAATATGAAAGATGTGGAAATATTTAAAAAATATGAAAAATACGTAGACGTGCACGACAAATTTGTAAGATGGAACAGCAGTTTGCAACTGTTCGACATCTCGTCAGTCTTATTTTTGCTCATATTACACCGGTGTGTTCATGAGCCCATGCTGACTCAGATTTTGATTCGATATCAGAGGTTGCACACTAACATGTCTAGCACGTTGAATATAAAAGATGTGGAAATGTTTAAAAAATATGAAAAATACGTAGACGTGCACGACAAATTTGTAAGATGGAACAGCAGTTTGCAACTGTTCGACATCTCGTCAGTCTTATTTTTGCTCATATTACACCGGTGTGTTCATGAGCCCATGCTGACTCAGATTTTGATTCGATATCAGAGGTTGCACACTAACATGTCTAGCACGTTGAATATAAAAGATGTGGAAATGTTTAAAAAATATGAAAAATACGTAGACGTGCACAACAAATTTGTAAGATGGAACAGCAGTTTGCAACTGTTCGACATCTCGTCAGTCTTATTTTTGCTCATATTACACCGGTGTGTTCATGAGCCCATGCTGACTCAGATTTTGATTCGATATCAGAGGTTGCACACTAACATGTCTAGCACGTTGAATATAAAAGATGTGGAAATGTTTAAAAAATATGAAAAATACGTAGACGTGCACGACAAATTTGTAAGATGGAACAGCAGTTTGCAACTGTTCGACATCTGGTCAGTCTTATTTTTGCTCATATTACACCGGTGTGTTCATGAGCCCATGCTGACTCAGATTTTGATTCGATATCAGAGCTTGCACACTAACATGTCTGGCACGTTGAATATGAAAGATGTGGAAATGTTTAAAAAACATGCAAAATACCTAGACGTGTACAACAAATTTGTAAGATGGAACAGTAGTTTGCAACTGTTCGACATCTCGTCAGTCTTATTTTTGCTCATATTACACCGGTGTGTTCATGAGCCCATGCTGACTCAGATTTTGATTCGATATCAGGGGTTGCACAGTAACATGTCTAGCACGTTGAATATGAAAGATGTGGAAATGTTTAAAAAATATGAAAAAATTTTAAAAAAATATCTTATTTTTGCTCATATTACATCGGTGTGTTCATGAGCCCATGCTGACTCAGATGTTGATTCGCTGTCAGCAGTTGCAAGCTAACATATTCCAGCATGTTGATTATAAAGGTTGCAGAAGTTGAGTGTTTATGTAGTCATCATTCTATTGTCCCTTACTGTAATGTACGTCTGCAGCACTGACCAATTGTGTTAAAATTGGGTTGTTGGTATCGGGTAGTCATAATGATGTTCAGCAGCAAGCTCTGAGCAACCTGTCGTCCTGTCCTGTCAACAAGGTTGTCTTGTCTTTTGCTGCTTGAACATCATATAATCACAACACTGATTTGTGGATATAACTTACATATTTATATTATGCCATACTTTTCTCACATCAGCAATGTGCAGGGAAAAATTAAATAGAGCTGTGAAGCCTGCGAATTTGATTTGTTATATTTGTGACCCATTATAATAGGTGTTGATTCTGGCACAGGAAGGAGTACCACTCTCATCAGTTAGTGTAATTAAGTTACTGAAGGGGTACAAGACAACATTATTGAGCATAGTTTCGCGATATACTGCTCCGGTAGGGATAATACTTTAGAGAGGCTATATGCAAAGCAAACTGATGTAGCCTGCTGGATCAAGCACTTCCTTCTCGCAGTACTACCGAGATACGCGGGACTGCCGTTTCGTGCGGTGCCGACAATTTCTGTACACATCATTTTCGGAAATTATCAACAAAGTAATACCTACCTTTCAATACTGCGTATCCAGTTCTTTGGACACCGTTGCCGCTAACAGTTGACTGCGTGACGGCCGGTCGACAACTTTTAGTTTGAGCTGCGTCCGGCGCCGTCTCATACATATCGTGCTCGCAGAACGTCTCTTACCTCATATGCATCGTGAACGAAACGTGCGGAGTACATGCACGCGTGTGACAATCAGACCTTTTGTTGAACATGCTTCGAGTATATGTGACTCCCAACACTATATCCACTTTCGTCACATATTGTCGTCGACAAAATATTTGTTATACACCCGGGTTATGGTTCCACCACTTCCTTACGGAATATTCTTTTCGCAGGTAAGACGAACTAGAAATGCTCAAAATACCGAACGATACGACAAGTTAGTAAATAAGCGTCAACTGCCTTAGGTGGAGTCATCCACGTAAACTCCAGCTCGAAGAAGATGCGAGACGTATTGACATTGTTGTTCGGCCACATTTTACAATACGCGTCTTTCGTTTGACCACACCAAGTGCAGCAAATTTATTGCCGTCGCCGTGATCCTCGAGCACCTTTTGGAAGTCGTCTGCTCTCACCGCTGCAAAAAGGCGCGAGAGCAGACGATTTATTCATCCAATAAGCGGTCTGCCATCGTAGCGGATATCGCTGTTGCCAACAGAAGTCGCGATGTGCTGGCGCTGTTCTTATAAACTTAATTCGTTTATTTAATAACCGTTACGATTCTGGACGAGCGAATTCACAGTATTACGTTTTCAGCAATGAGGAATCGAATGGTACGCTTTGTGGATGGTCCAGGGTGTACGAGACCGTCCCTTTAAAGTGACTTCAGGTGACTCCAGGCGTCACCAGATGTCTCCAGACGTCTTCAAGTGACTTCAGGTGACTTCAAGTGATTTCAGGTGACTTCAAGTGACTTCAGGTGTCTTCAAGTGAGTTCAGGTGACTTCACATGCCTCCAGATGTCTCGACGTGGCTGCGGACGCCTTCATGTGACTTCAGGAGACTTCAAGTGACTTCAGATGTCTTCAAATGACTTCACATGTCTTCAACCGACTTCAGCTGACTTCAATTGACTTCACGTGACTTCAGGCGACCCCAGATGTCTACATGTGGCTCTAGACGTCTTTAGGTGACTCCGAGTGATTTTGGGCGACTCCAGATGTCTTCAAGTGACATCAAGTGACTCCAGGAGACTTCAGGTGACTCCAGATAACTTCAGGTGACTCAAGACGTTTTCTGGTTTCTTCAGGTGACTTCTGCCTGTTACAGACCTTTGTGTAATTGTACAGTACAGACCATGTTTGTTAGATTTCGAAGTTCACTATCAGTAGTTCTTTCTGTCTTTATGGTCGCAAATAGTGGACCGAACTTGGTGTGATGGCATTAATGCTGTTCCCCTTTTTCCAATTCTATAGCCATTTCACGAGCCCCGTCCAAATCTGCCACAAGTAACGTGGGAGTCACAACTCACAGTTTAGGAAGCTACAGTGGTCTTCCCTGGAGTATCTGAGCTCTGGAACTTTGTACCTGCATCCGTCCCCTTGGATTACTGAAGTAACCGTGGCCTCTATGCTGCAGCAGTAGGTTTCTTGAACTCAGATCGCATGATCACGGATTTGCCCAAATAACCTAAGTTGAGAAGCACTGCTCTAAGCTTTTGGAACATATAATCCGTTCGCCTGCCAACAAATTTCTCCGTTTTCGATATTAATTTGCTCAAAATGGTGGCAGCGTGTTTTTAGGATAGACGGTTCGTGCGAGACTCAGCCTTCTGTGCCAATGAGCTTCTTTGGCATCACTGGTGACGCCTCGATGACTGCAGACGGCTTCAGGTGATTTCTGATTACACGAGGCCTCATCAGGTGTCCCCGAGTCTATCTAGACGCCTTCGCGTGACATCAGGGGACTCCACATGTCTGCAGTTGGCTTGAGGACGGTCCAGACGTCTTCAACTGACCTTTTCACACCAGGCGTCCTCACATGTGTTCAGATGACTCCAGACGTATTAAAGTGACTTCAGGTGACTCCAGGGTCACCAGATGTCTCCAGACGTCTTCAAGTGACTTCAGGTGACTTCACATGCCTCCAGATGTCTCGACGTGGCTCCGGACGCCTTCAGGTGACTTCAGGAGACTTCAAGTGACTTCAGATGTCTTCAACTGCCTTCAGATGTCTTCAACTGACTTCAGCTGACTTCAATTGACTTCACGTGCCTCCAGATGTCTCGACGTGGCTCCGGACGCCTTCAGGTGACTTCAGGAGACTTCAAGTGACTTCAGATGTCTTCAACTGACTTCAGATGTCTTCAACTGACTTCAGCTGACTTCAATTGACTTCACGTGACTTCAGGAGACTCCAGATGTCTACATGTGGCTCTAGACGTCTTTAGGTGACTCCGAGTGATTTTCGGCGACTCCAGATGTGTTCAAGTGACATCAAGTGAGTCCAGGAGACTTCAGGTGACTCCAGACGTTTTCCGGGTTTTTTTTTCAGGTGACTTCTGCCTGTTACAGGCCTTTGTGTAATTGTACAGTACAGACCTTGTTTGTTAGATTTCGAAGTTCACTATCAGTAGTTCTTTCTGTTTTTATGGCCGCAAATAGTGAACCGAACCTGGTGTGATGACAATAATGCTTTTCCCCTTTTTCCAAGTCTATAGCCATTTCACGAGCACCGTCCAAATCTGCCACAAGTAACGTGGGAGTCACGACTCACAGTTTAGGAAGCTACAGTGGTCTTCCCTGCAGTATCTGAGCTCTGGAACTTTGTACCTGCATCCGTCCCCTTGGATTATTGAAGTAACCGTGGCCTCTATGCTGCAGCAGTAGGTTTCTTGAACTCAGGTCGCATGATCACGAATTTGCCCAAATAACCTAAGTTGACAAGCACTGCTCTAAGCTTTTAGAACATATAATCTGTTCGCCTGCCAACAAATTTCTCCGTTTTCGATATTAATTTGCTCAAAATGGTGGCAGCGTGTTTTTATGATTGACGGTTAGTGAGAGACTCAGCCTTCTGTGCCAATGAGCTTCCTTGACATCACTGGTGACGCCTCGGTGACTGCAGACGTATTCAGGTGAATTCTGATTACAAGAGGCCTCATCAGGTGTCCCCGAGTCAATCTAGACGCCTTCGTGTGACATCAGGGGACTCCACATGCCTGCAGCTGGCTTCAGGAAGGTCCAGACGTCTTCAACTAACTTTTTTTCACACCAGGCGTCTTCACATGTGTTCAGGTGACTCCAGACGTATTAAAGTGACTTCAGGTGACTCCAGGGTCACCAGATGTCTCCAGACGTCTTCAAGTGACTTCAGATGACTTCAAGTGACTTCAGGTGTCTTCAAGTGACTTCAGGTGACTTCACATGCCTCCAGATGTCTCGACGTGGCTCCGGACGCCTTCAGGGGACTTCAGGAGACTTCAAGTGACTTCAGATGTCTTCAACTGACTTCAGCTGACTTCAATTGACTTCACGTGACTTCAGGCGACTCCAGATGTCTACATGTGGCTCTAGACGTCTTTAGGTGACTCCGAGTGATTTTGGGCGACTCCAGATGTCTTCAAGTGACATCAAGTGACTCCAGGAGACTTCAGGTGACTCCAGACGACTTCAGGTGACTCCAGACGTTTTCCGGTTTCTTCAGGTGACTTCTGCCTGTTACAGACCTTTGTGTAATTGTACAGTACAGACCTTGTTTGTTATATTTCGAAGTTCACTATCAGTAGTTCTTTCTGTTTTTATGGCCGCAAATAGTGGACCGAACCTGGTGTGATGACATTAATGCTGTTCCCCTTTTTCCAATTCTATAGCCATTTCACGAGCCCCGTCCAAATCTGCCACAAGTAACGTGGGAGTCACAACTCACAGTTTAGGAAGCTACAGTGGTCTTCCCTGCAGTATCTGAGCTCTGGAACTTTGTACCTGAATCCCTCCCCTTGGATTATTGAAGTAACCGTGGCCCCTATGCTGCAGCAGTAGGTTTCTTGAACTCAGGGTGCATGATCACGAATTTGCCCAAATAACCTAATTTGAGAAGCACTGCTCTAACCTTTTGGAACATATATTCCGTTCGCCTCCCAACAACTTTCTCCGTTTTCGATATTAATTTGCTCAAAATGGTGGCAGCGTGTTTTTAGGATAGACGGTTCGTGCGAGACTCAGCCTTCTGTGCCAATGAGCTTCTTTGACATCACTGGTGACGCCTCGGTGACTGCAGACGGCTTCAGGTGATTTCTGATTACATGAGGCTTCATCAGGTGACCTCGAGTCAATCTAGATGCCTTCATGTGACATCAGAGGACTCCACATGTCTGCAGTTGGCTTCAGGAAGGTCCAGACGTCTTCAACTGACTTTTTTTCACACAAGGCGTCTTCACATGTGTTCAGGTGACTCCAGACGTATTAAAGTGACTTCAGGTGACTCCAGGCGTCACCAGATGTCTCCAGACGTCTTCAAGTGATTTCAGGTGACTTTAAGTGACTTCAGAAGTCTTCAAGTGACTTCAGATGCCTCTAGATGTCTCGACGTGGCTCCGGACGCCTTCAGGTGACTTCAGGAGACTTCAGCTGACTTCAGATGTCTTCGAGTGACTTCAGCTGACTTCAATTGATTTCACGTGACTTCAGGCGACTCCAGATGTCTACATGTGGCTCTAGACGTCTTTAGGTAACTCCGAGTGATTTTGGGCGACTCCAGATGTCTTCAAGTGACATCAAGTGACTCCAGGAGACTTCAGGTGACTCCAGACGTTTTCCGGTTTCTTCAGGTGACATCTGCCTGTTACAGACCTTTGTGTAATTGTACAGTACAGACCTTGTTTGTTAGATTTCGAAGTTCACTATCAGTAGTTCTTTCTGTTTTTATGGCCGCAAATAGTGGACCGAACCTGGTCTGATGACATGAATGCTGTTCCCCTTTTTCCAATTATATAGCCATTTCACGAGCCCCATCCAAATCTGCCACAAGTAACGTGGGAGTCACAACTCACAGTTTAGGAAGCTACAGTGGACTTCCCTGCAGTATGTGAGCTCTGGAACTTTGTATATGCATCCGTCCCCTTGGATTATTGAAGTAACCGTGGCCTCTATGCTGCAGCAGTAGGTTTCTTGAACTCAGGTCACATGATCAAGAATTTGCCCAAATAACCTAAGCTGAGAAGCACTGCTCTAAGCTTTTGGAACATATATTCCGTTCGCCTCCCAACAACTTTCTCCGTTTTCGATATTAATTTGCTCAAAATGGTGGCAGCGTGTTTATAGGATAGACGGTTCGTGCGAGACTCAGCCTTCTGTGCCAATGAGCTTCTTTGACATCACTGGTGACGCCTCGGTGACTGCAGACGCCTTCAGGTGATTTCTTATTACACGAGGCCTCATCAGGTGTCCCCGAGTCTATCTAGACGCCTTCGTGTGACATCAGGGGACTCCACATGTCTGCAGTTGGCTTCAGGAAGGTTCAGACGTCTTCAACTGACTTTTTTCACACCAGGCGTCTTCACATGTGTTCAGGTGACTCCAGACGTATTAAAGTGACTTCAGGCGTCACCAGATGTCTCCAGACGTCTTCAAGTCACTTCAGGTGACTTCAAGTGACTTCAGGTGTCTTCAAGTGACTTCAGGTGACTTCACATGCCTCCAGATGTCTCAACGTCGCTCCGGACGCCTTCAGGTGACTTTAGGAGACTTCAAGTGACTTCAGATGTCTTCAACTGACTTCAGGTGACTTCAATTGACTTCACGTGACTTCAGGCGACTCCAGATGTCTACATGTGGCTCTAGACGTCTTTACGTGTCTCCGAGTGATTTTGGGCGACTCCAAATGTCTTCAAGTGACATCAAGTGAGTCCAGACGACTTCAGGTGACTCCAGACGTTTTCCGGTTTCTTCAGGTGACTTCTGCCTGTTACAGACCTTTGTGTAATTGTACAGTACAGACCTTGTTTGTTAAATTTCGAAGTTCACTATCAGTAGTTCTTTCTGTTTTTATGGCCGCAAATAGTGGACCCAACCTGGTGTGATGACATTAAAGCTGTTCCCCTTTTTCGAATTCTATAGCCATTTCACGAGCCCCGTCCAAATCTGCCACACGTAACGTGGGAGTCACAACTCACAGGTTTGGGAGCTACAGTGGTCTTCCCTATAGTATCTGAGCTCTGGAACTTTCTACCTGCATCCATCCCCTTGGATTATGGAAGTAACCGTGGCCTCTATGCTGCAGCAGTAGGTTTCTTGAACTCAGGTCGCATGATCACGAATTTGCCCAAATAACCTAAGTTGAGAAGCACTGCTCCAAGCTTTTGGAACATATAATCCGTTCGCCTGCCAACAAATTTCTCCGTTTTCGATATTAATTTGCTAAAAATGGTGGCACAGTGTTTTTAGGATAGACGTTTTGTGCGACTCTCAGCCTTCTGTGCCAATGAGCTTCTTTGACATCACTGGTGACGCCTCGGTGACTGCAGACAATTTCAGGTGATTTCTGATTACACAAGGCCTCATCAGGTGTCCCCGAGTCAATCTAGACGCCTTTGTGTGACATCAGGGGTCTCCACATGTCTGCAGTTGGCTTCAAGAAGGTCCAGACGTCTTCAACTGACTTTTTTTCACACCAGGCGTCTTCACATGTGTTCAGGTGACTCCAGACGTATTAAAGTGACTTCAGGTGACTCCAGGCGTCACCATATGTCTCCAGACGTCTTCAAGTGACTTCAGGTGACTTCAAGTGACTTCAGGTGACTTCACATGCCTCCAGATGTCTCGGCGTGGCTCCGGACGCCTTCAGGTGACTGCAGGAGACTTCAAGTGACTTCAGATGTCTTCAACTGACTTCAGCTGACTTCACGTGACTTCAGGCGACTCCAAATGTCTACATGTGGCTCTAGACGTCTTTAGGTGACTCCGGGTGATTTTGGGCGACTCCGGATGTCTTCAAGTGACATCAAGTGACTCCAGGAGACTTCAGGTGACTCCAGACGTTTTCCGGTTTCTTCAGGTGACTTCTGCCTGTTACAGACCTTTGTGTAATTGTACAGTACAGACCTTGTTTGTTAGATTTCGAAGTTCACTATCAGTAGTTCTTTCTGTTTTTATGGCCGAAAATAGTGGACCGAACCTGGTGTGATGACATTAATGCTGTTCCCCTTTTTCCAATTATATAGCCATTTCACGAGCCCCGTCCAAATCTGCCACAAGTAACGTGGGAGTCACAACTCACAGTTTAGGAAGCTACAGTGGTCTTCCCTGCAGTATCTGAGCTCTGGAACTTTGTACCTGAATCCCTCCCCTTGGATTATTGAAGTAACCGTGGCCCCTGTGCTGCAGCAGTAGGTTTCTTGAACTCAGGGTGCATGATCACGAATTTGCCCAAATAACCTAATTTGAGAAGCACTGCTCTAAGTTTTTGGAACATATATTCCGTTCGCCTCCCAACAACTTTCTCTGTTTTCGATATTAATTCGCTAAAAATGGCGGCAGCGTGTTTTTAGGACAGACGGTTCGTGCGAGACTCAGAATTTTCTACGCCAATGAGCTTCTTTGACATCACTGGTGACGCCTCGGTGACTGCAGACGGCTTCAGGTGATTTCTGATTACACGAGGCCTCATCAGGTGTCCCCGAGTCAATCTAGACGCCTTCGTGTGAAATCAGGGGACTCCACATGCCTGCAGCTGGCTTCAGGAAGGTCCAGACGTCTTCAACTAACTTTTTTTCACACCAGGCGTCTTCACATGTGTTCAGGTGACTCCAGACGTATTAAAGTGACTTCAGGTGACTCCAGGGTCACCAGATGTCTCCAGACGTCTTCAAGTGACTTCAGATGACTTCAAGTGACTTCAGGTGTCTTCAAGTGACTTCAGGTGACTTCACATGCCTCCAGATGTCTCGACGTGGCTCCGGACGCCTTCAGGGGACTTCAGGAGACTTCAAGTGACTTCAGATGTCTTCAACTGACTTCAGCTGACTTCAATTGACTTCACGTGACTTCAGGCGACTCCAGATGTCTACATGTGGCTCTAGACGTCTTTAGGTGACTCCGAGTGATTTTGGGCGACTCCAGATGTCTTCAAGTGACATCAAGTGACTCCAGGAGACTTCAGGTGACTCCAGACGACTTCAGGTGAGTCCAGACGTTTTCCGGTTTCTTCAGGTGACTTCTGCCTGTTACAGACCTTTGTGTAATTGTACAGTACAGACCTTGTTTGTTAGATTTCGAAGTTCACTATCAGTAGTTCTTTCTGTTTTTATGGCCGCAAATAGTGGACCGAACCTGGTGTGATGACATTAATGCTGTTCCCCTTTTTCCAATTCTATAGCCATTTCACGAGCCCCGTCCAAATCTGCCACAAGTAATGTGGGAGTCACAACTCACAGTTTAGGAAGCTACAGTGGTCTTCCCTGCAGTATCTGAGCTCTGGAACTTTGTACCTGAATCCCTCCCCTTGGATTATTGAAGTAGCCGTGGCCCCTATGCTGCAACAGTAGGTTTCTTGAACTCAGGGTGCATGATCACGAATTTGCCCAAATAACCTAATTTGAGAAGCACTGCTCTAACCTTTTGGAACATATATTCCGTTCGCCTCCCAACAACTTTCTCCGTTTTCGATATTAATTTGCTCAAAATGGTGGTAGCGTGTTTTTAGGATAGACGGTTCGTGCGAGACTCAGCCTTCTGTGCCAATGAGCTTCTTTGACATCACTGGTGACGCCTCGGTGACTGCAGACGGCTTCAGGTGATTTCTGATTACACGAGGCCTCATCAGGTGCCCCCGAGTCAATCTAGACGCCTTCGTGTGACATCAGGGGACTCCACATGTCTGCAGTTGGCTTCAGGAAGGTCCAGACTTCTTCAACTGACTTTTTTTCACACCAGCCGTCTTGACATGTGTTCAGGTGACTTCAGACGTATTAAAGTGACTTCAGGTGACTCCAGGCGTCACCAGATGTCTCCAGACGTCTTCAAGTGACTTCAGGTGTCTTCAAGTGACTTCAGGTGACTTCGCATGCCTCCAGATGTCTCGACGTGGCTCCTAACGCCTTCAGGTGACTTCCGGAGACTTCAAGTGACTTCAGATGTCTTCAACTCACTTCAGCTGACTTCCATTGACTTCACGTGACTTCAGGCGACTCCAGATGTCTACATGTGGCTCTAGACGTCTTTACGTGACTCCGAGTGATTTTGTGCGACTCCAGATGTCTTCAAATCACATCAAGTGACTCCAGACGACTTCAGGGGACTCCAGACGTTTTCCGGTTTCTTTAGGTGACTTCTGCCTGTTACAGACCTTTGTGTAATTGTACAGTACAGACCTTGTTTGTTAGATTTCGAAGTTCACTATCAGTAGTTCTTCCCGTTTTTATGGTCGCAAATAGTGGACCGAACCTGGTGTGATGACATTAATGCTGTTCCCCTTTTTCCAATTCCATAGCCATTTGACGAGCCCCATCCAAATCTGCCACAAGTAACGTGGGAGTCACAACTCACAGTTTAGGAAGCTACAGTGGTTTTCCCTGCAGTATTTGAGCTCTGGAACTTTGTACCTGCATCCGTCCCCTTGGATTATTGAAGTAACCGTGGCCTCTATGCTGCAGCAGTAGGTTTCTTGAACTCAGGTCGCATGATCACGAATTTGCCCAAATAACCTAAGTTGAGAAGCACTGCTCTAAGCTTTTGGAACATATAATCCGTTCGCCTGCCAACAAATTTCTCCGTTTTCGATATTAATTTGCTAAAAATGGTGGCAGCGTGTTTTTAGGATAGACGGTTCGTGCGACTCTCAGCCTTCTGTGCCAATGAGCTTCTTTGACATCACTGGTGACGCCTCGCTGACTGCAGACGGCTTCAGGTGATTTCTGATTACACGAGGCCTCATCAGGTGCCCCCGAGTCAATCTAGACGCCTTCGTGTGACATCAGGGGACTCCACATGTCTGCAGTTGGCTTCAGGAAGGTCCAGACGTCTTCAACTGACTTTTTTTTACACCAGGCGTCTTCACGTGCGTTCAGATGACTCCAGACGTATTAAAGTGACTTCAGGTGACTCCAGGCGTCACCACATGTCTCCAGACGTCTTCAAGCGACTTCAGGTGACTTCGCATGCCTCCAGATGTCTCGACGTGGCTCCGGACGCCTTCAGGTGACTTCAGGAGACTTCAAGTGACTTCAGATGTCTTCAACTGACTTCAATTGACTTCACGTGACTTCAGGCGACTCCAGATGTCTACATGTGGCTCTAGACGTCTTTAGGTGACTCCGAGTGATTTTGGGCGACTCCAGATGACTTCAAGTGACATCAAGTGACTACAGACGACTTCAGGTGACTCCAGACGTTTTCCGGTTTCTTCAGGTGACTTCTGCCTGTTACAGACCTTTGTGTAATTGTACAGTACAGACCTTGTTTGTTAGATTTCGAAGTTCACTATCAGCAGTTCTTCCTGTTTTTATGGTAGCAAATAGTGGACCGAACCTGGTGTGATGACATTAATGCTGTTCCCCTTTTTCCAATTCTATAGCCATTTCACGAGCCCCGTCCAAATCTGCCACAAGTAACGTGGGAGTCACAACTCACAGTTTAGGAAGCTACAGTGGTCTTCCCTGCAGTATGTGAGCTCTGGAACTTTGTATATGCATCCGTCCCCTTGGATTATTGAAGTAACCGTGGCCTCTATGCTGCAGCAGTAGGTTTCTTGAACTCAGGTCGCATGATCAAGAATTTGCCCAAATAACCTAAGTTGAGAAGCACTGCTCTAAGCTTTTGGAACATATATTCCGTTCGCCTCCCAACAACTTTCTCCGTTTTCGATATCAATTTGCTCAAAATGGTGGCAGCGTGTTTTTAGGATAGACGGTTCGTGCGAGACTCAGCCTTCTGTTCCAATGAGCTTCTTTGACATCACTGGTGACGCCTCGGTGACTGCAGACGCCTTCAGGTGATTTCTTATTACACGAGGCCTCATCAGGTGTCCCCGAGTCCATCTAGACGCCTTCGTGTGACATCAGGGGACTCCACATGTCTGCAGTTGGCTTCAGGAAGGTCCAGACGTCTTCAACTGACTTTTTTCACACCAGGCGTCTTCACATGTGTTCAGGTGACTTCAGACGTATTAAAGTGACTTCAGGTGACTCCAGGCGTCACCAGATGTCTCCAGACGTCTTCAAGTGACTTCAGGTGTCTTCAAGTGACTTCAGGTGACTTCGCATGCCTCCAGATGTCTCGACGTGGCTCCGAACGCCTTCAGGTGACTTCCGGAGACTTCAAGTGACTTCAGATGTCTTCAACTCACTTCAGCTGACTTCAATTGACTTCACGTGACTTCAGGCGACTCCAGATGTCTACATGTGGCTCTAGACGTCTTTACGTGACTCCGAGTGATTTTGTGCGACTCCAGATGTCTTCAAATCACATCAAGTGACTCCAGACGACTTCAGGCGACTCCAGACGTTTTCCGGTTTCTTCAGGTGACTTCTGCCTGTTACAGACCTTTGTGTAATTGTACAGTACAGACCTTGTTTGTTAGATTTCGAAGTTCACTATCAGTAGTTCTTCCCGTTTTTATGGTCGCAAATAGTGGACCGAACCTGGTGTGATGACATTAATGCTGTTCCCCTTTTTCCAATTCCATAGCCATTTGACGAGCCCCGTCCAAATCTGCCACAAGTAACGTGGGAGTCACAACTCACAGTTTAGGAAGCTACAGTGGTTTTCCCTGCAGTATCTGAGCTCTGGAACTTCGTACCTGCATCCGTCCCCTTGGATTATTGAAGTAACCGTGGCCTCTATGCTGCAGCAGTAGGTTTCTTGAACTCAGGTCGCATGATCACGAATTTGCCCAAATAACCTAAGTTGAGAAGCACTGCTCTAAGCTTTTGGAACATATAATCCGTTCGCCTGCCAACAAATTTCTCCGTTTTCGATATTAATTTGCTAAAAATGGTGGCAGCGTGTTTTTAGGATAGACGTTTCGTGCGACTCTCAGCCTTCTGTGCCAATGAGCTTCTTTGACATCACTCGTGACGCCTCGCTGACTGCAGACGGCTTCAGGTGATTTCTGATTACACGAGGCCTCATCAGGTGCCCCCGAGTCAATCTAGACGCCTTCGTGTGACATCAGGGGACTCCACATGTCTGCAGTTGGCTTCAGGAAGGTCCAGACGTCTTCAACTGACTTTTTTTTACACCAGGCGTCTTCACGTGCGTTCAGATGACTCCAGACGTATTAAAGTGACTTCAGGTGACTCCAGGCGTCAGCAGATGTCTCCAGACTTCAAGTGACTTCAGGTGACTTCGCATGCCTCCAGATGTCTCGACGTGCCTCCGGACGCCTTCAGGTGACTTCAGGAGACTTCAGATGTCTTCAACTGACTTCAATTGACTTCACGTGACTTCAGGCGACTCCAGATGTCTACATGTGGCTCTAGACGTCTTTAGGTGACTCCGAGTGATTTTGGGCGACTCCAGATGTCTTCAAGTGACATCAAGTGACTACAGACGACTTCAGGTGACTCCAGACGTTTTCCGGTTTCTTCAGGTGACTTCTGCCTGTTACAGACCTTTGTGTAATTGTACAGTACAGACCTTGTTTGTTAGATTTCGAAGTTCACTATCAGCAGTTCTTCCTGTTTTTATGGTCGCAAATAGTGGACCGAACCTGGTGTGATGACATTAATGCTGTTCCCCCTTTTCCAATTCTATAGCCATTTCACGAGCCCCGTCCAAATCTGCCACAAGTAACGTGGGAGTCACAACTCACAGTTTAGGAAGCTACAGTGGTCTTCCCTGCAGTATGTGAGCTCTGGAACTTTGTATATGCATCCGTCCCCTTGGATTATTGAAGTAACCGTGGCCTCTATGCTGCAGCAGTAGGTTTCTTGAACTCAGGTCGCATGATCACGAATTTGCCCAAATAACCTAAGTTGAGAAGCACTGCTCCAAGCTTTTGTAACATATAATCCGTTCGCCTGCCAACAAATTTCTCCGTTTTCGATATTAATTTGCTAAAAATGGTGGCACAGTGTTTTTAGGATAGACGTTTTGTGCGACTCTCAGCCTTCTGTGCCAATGAGCTTCTTTGACATCACTCGTGACGCCTCGCTGACTGCAGACGGCTTCAGGTGATTTCTGATTACACGAGGCCTCATCAGGTGCCCCCGAGTCAATCTAGACGCCTTCGTGTGACATCAGGGGACTCCACATGTCTGCAGTTGGCTTCAGGAAGGTCCAGACGTCTTCAACTGACTTTTTTTACACCAGGCGTCTTCACGTGCGTTCAGATGACTCCAGACGTATTAAAGTGACTTCAGGTGACTCCAGGCGTCACCAGATGTCTCCAGACTTCAAGTGACTTCAGGTGACTTCGCATGCCTCCAGATGTCTCGACGTGGCTCCGGACGCCTTCAGGTGACTTCAGGAGACTTCAAGTGACTTCAGATGTCTTCAACTGACTTCAATTGACTTCACGTGACTTCAGGCGACTCCAGATGTCTACATGTGGCTCTAGACGTCTTTAGGTGACTCCGAGTGATTTTGGGCGACTCCAGATGTCTTCAAGTGACATCAAGTGACTACAGACGACTTCAGGTGACTCCAGACGTTTTCCGGTTTCTTCAGGTGACTTCTGCCTGTTACAGACCTTTGTGTAATTGTACAGTACAGACCTTGTTTGTTAGATTTCGAAGTTCACTATCAGCAGTTCTTCCTGTTTTTATGGTCGCAAATAGTGGACCGAACCTGGTGTGATGCCATTAATGCTGTTCTCCCTTTTCCAATTCTATAGCCATTTCACGAGCCCCGTCCAAATCTGCCACAAGTAACGTGGGAGTCACAACTCACAGTTTAGGAAGCTACAGTGGTCTTCCCTGCAGTATGTGAGCTCTGGAACTTTGTATATGCATCCGTCCCCTTGGATTATTGAAGTAACCGTGGCCTCTATGCTGCAGCAGTAGGTTTCTTGAACTCAGGTCGCATGATCAAGAATTTGCCCCAATAACCTAAGTTGAGAAGCACTGCTCTAAGCTTTTGGAACATATATTCCGTTCGCCTCCCAACAACTTTCTCCGTTTTCGATATTAATTTGCTCAAAATGGTGGCAGCGTGTTTTTAGGATAGACGGTTCGTGCGAGACTCAGCCTTCTGTGCCAATGAGCTTCTTTGACATCACTGGTGACGCCTCGGTGACTGCAGACGCCTTCAGGTGATTTCTTATTACACGAGGCCTCATCAGGTGTCCCCGAGTCCATCTAGACGCCTTCGTGTGACATCAGGGGACTCCACATGTCTGCAGTTGGCTTCAGGAAGGTCCAGACGTCTTCAACTGACTTTTTTCACACCAGGCGTCTTCACATGTGTTCAGGTGACTTCAGACGTATTAAAGTGACTTCAGGTGACTCCAGGCGTCACCAGATGTCTCCAGACGTCTTCAAGTGACTTCAGGTGTCTTCAAGTGACTTCAGGTGACTTCGCATGCCTCCAGATGTCTCGACGTGGCTCCGAACGCCTTCAGGTGACTTCCGGAGACTTCAAGTGACTTCAGATGTCTTCAACTCACTTCAGCTGACTTCAATTGACTTCACGTGACTTCAGGCGACTCTACTACCCGTATTCACCAGTCGACTTAAACCATTGGTTTAGTGACGTCGGGTTTAAAGCGATCACGTGATCTCTCCGGCTATGAAGCGCCATCCAAACAGTTGACCACAACGCATGCGCATTATTCACATTGTCACGTGACGGTTGAGGGGAAGGAGAAAGTAGCAGACGACAGGACTGCGAAGGAGGGAAGGCTCCTGTGTTTTTTTTTTATTATTATTATGAGGTTGTTACGGAAGAAAAGTTGAGATGGCGCTGCTGCAGGTGGTTGCGGATCAGGGTATCGGTAATCGGTGGTTAGATCTACCTCTGTATCTGTTAATGACAAGCTCCGCGAGATATGGTTGTTGTGGTCACTAAAAAGGTGTACATAGTAAGCGTTTGCAATGTTATTTGAAAAAACAGAAGTAGGTATCCTCGCGGAGGTTATCGTTGTGCTATTGTCAGTGTTTCGTCGTCGATTGTGATTGCGTGTAATAATATCATCCGCATCGACCATCGCTTATTTATCGTCTGTTGTGCGATATGTGTGGTGAACTGCAACGATCAAGATTGCCTCTCGATTGCTGGGGCATTCCAGCAGCGTCCTTTATACGCTTTCGAGCCTGGTGTCATGAGCGCAACGTGTGTGCAAGTGTTTGATCACTGTGGGCTATGTAAACAGTAAACAGAAAGAAAGTTGATGCTGCATGGGACTCCCACACGCACAACTTTTACGGTGTTATCGGTTTAAGAAATCGACGTGATACTTTCAACGTGTCACAAACCTGCAACGCGTTAGAGTATCTCCTTGCTGGCTGTGTTTCTTTGGAGCGCGACTGATACGGAAGACGTACTCAGGGTGCTGCCTTGTTTGCGTCGTCGTCCTGTGTGTGTGTGTGTGTGTATTTCGTTTGTTTGTTTAGCTCTGTTTTCGTCATGTTACCCAGGGCGTCCTTGCTTGTGAGCGTGGAAGTGTTGTGACCCCGTGTCAGTGCGGTGCGTTGCTGTGCTTAACTCTGACCTCTTTTATTTCTGCATTTCAGCATATCAGATTATTGTAGAAATCACTAAGCACTAAATTGATTGTTCTGTTCAGCCCACAAAGATTCATCGTTACGTTGTGACTGTCTCTTGCTCTGATGAAATTTCACGAAATAGGAACATACCTCATGTATATATTTGTCATTGCCGTTACTGAGCATATTTGTCATTTGATATGATGCATTCGACATTGTTAAAATAAATGGCCACACTTTAGTGCCAGCACACTACGTCTGAACTATTCAGGATTTGTAGTTTAATGAGACCACATACACAAAATACAGATGTTAAAATGAACCAAATATCTCATAAAGAAGGTGGTGTTATACCAGTTTCACGAGTGGTGTTCAAAGGATAGAGCAAACAGGAATGGACCAAAGAAAACACATACAACAGCTGCAACATCAGCTACAAATAAGCCTGTGCTGTTATTTTGTTCAATAATTGCATTGTGCTTATTTCTTCAACTTCATCTATTATTGAGGGAACACTTTTATGCAACTGGTTCGGGACTTACACATTTTCCGTGCTAATTCTTTACAAGCTTCTCTCTCAACTTCATACTGGCATTGTAAATTTCACTAGCATTATCATCGCACCATTACATGCCAAACCATCACGACCACCAATGCTCCCCAGAGCTCATGCCGTGCTAAAATACGGCTGCCAACAGCACATCATGCACTAAACAAGTGTAGCAAGGCAGGGTAGGTCATACGAATTATGGTGTGTAGACAGCCAAAAAACGCGGACAGAAGAACAATGACACGGACGACTGCATCATGCACTACGCTCTGTGAAATCACTCCTTATTTAAGCTTTTAATTTAGGATTCTTGTTCAGAAAGAATTTGCGTTAGTGATGCAGTTAGTTATCACTCCATCCTAACACAGATCACTCAACTTTGACTGTGAAATGACATAAGAGGCCACTGTATAATTGTGTAAACTTAGTTTGTTAATTTTTATTTCAGCAGCTCTTCACCGCTTGCTTTGCATTTTTTTAGTTTTCCAGTCATGGAATAGTTTTCAGACTATTTTCCCAGTTTTCCATGCTTTACTGGATTGCAGACATCCTGAGCTACACACTGTAATTCAAGCAACTGGGCATTCTAGGATTACATGTTTGTGACCTGCCTCGACTAATTCTCGTTCTTTACACCGATGATAAAGCTCTGAAAAATTATTGCACAGGCTGCATTTCTGCACTATGTGGTTATGCAGTTTGACTGTACAGCTTTGTATTGAGAGATTGTGCTATTTCTTAAGAAACAACACAGTGGAATATCAAAGCAAGGCACACCTAGAGGTGCTCATTCTAGCATGAAATCTCTGTAGTAGCACTGATCATTGTCTGCTTGCTTTCTGTATTGATCTATAGCAGACAGTGAGATGAAGTTTGCAATGGACAAATATGGACAATGCAAATAAGCTCACACAAAGAAAGGAATGCAACTTGAAATCACGTGCATCTTAGCTACAGTGTGCTCTATTACTTTTATTAAAATTTACATGTTTGTATATCTTTCTTCCACAATTTCACTTATTTTCTTAACCTCTTTGGTAGTTGTCACTTTGTAGAGGCAGACATATTCATCCAGTTGTGTCAACACAAATCTATGCAACTGGACAGTTTAATGTAGTGAGCATGGTGTACTGCATCATGAAGGACAAAGTTTGGGAGCAGATGTATGGGACATAACACTGAATATGTAGTAAAATAATACAGATGCCTCTGCATGACTAACCACCTAACTTCAGTAACGAGTGATGAACATGCAGTCTTCAGGCAACTTCAGGAAATTAATACATGATGTATGGGGAAATGGTTCAGAAGATTTACCAGCACCCAAAGCAACAGTTTCACAAGTTCCGGCCAAACGCATTATGTTGGCGCACCCCCCCCCCCCCAAGATAAGCATGTAATTATTTCGTTCCACTTAACTGAACTTTATGCACCCCTAAGAAAATGAAAATGTAGGAGGAGAGGGGGGTTCTGAAAAGAAACCGAAGTAGTGTGGATTTCCCGTTAAAAAGAAATGAAAAATTCCACACACATAACCACAAGATTTACGAACCTATGGTGAAGCAAGCTCTTACACAGACATGTCTTTCGTGTGTTACATGAAGGTCAGTTGTGTTGGGGATGGCATGGTATGCGATAAGCCTAAGCTAATGCCAGCCACATATTTGTATAGCAGTAAATTTTCTTCACATATGGCTTTGAAGAACTGCTTACTTGAAACAAAATAAATAACCAGGTGTGACACATATACAATCTAATGTCACAGGCATTTGGTGCCAGTCATTCAGCGAAAATACTTTGCATGAGATGCCACATATTCTCCTGGTGACGATGAGGGGGAAGGAAGCTTTCCAGCGATAAATGTATTTCATGGTGTCGTGTATTCCAACAGCATTCAGGCACTGTTTCAAGTGACAGATCCATAGATGTTAAAACCATTTGTCATGACGCTGATGACACAGTCTTAGTTACATCCGAATTTTGTTACCGTAGTATTCCCATATTGTGTATACCCTCCACTCACTGCTTTATGGGTGGAGTGCGAGTCAAGGCAGAGGAGAGCCGGTGTGATATGGGAGTACCCATTCTGCGTAGATATTGTACAGGACATGTCATACAGGAAAAACCGTGGACACTTAGCATGCACCTGAGCTGGTGTATAAGGAACAAGTTGTAACATAACTGAATGTACAGTGAGGTACTACACATATGCATATTAGACGTGGATATTGGTTTGGTTCCCTATTTTTGAACTCGGCTATTCAGAACACGTTGAAGACAGGCACAACACCAAATTAGAGGCATTGTGGCATTCGCGATAAATAGAAGCATGATTGCAATGTGCATGCAGGAGTATATTATAAATCATGTAGCATGATTCCATAGGAATGTGTTTTCCCATTCTTAAGATTTACCTCTACAGGATATGAGACTACACAACAAGAGTGCACTGATCACACTAGTGTAAAGCTGCAGTGTCGTCAAGCAATTTTTAACAGTCCAGACACAAAAGGGACTCTGTTTTTCTGTTTAGTACTATATTCACACTCAACACCTGAGTACATGGATAAACTCTGTGGCCATATGACAGCTATCAACAACATAAAAGGAGATGCATAATGTAAAAACCCCGAGACTAGGGAACACAAAGAGAGAGACACAACAGACTTCGTGTTGTGTCTGTCCCTTTGTGTTCCCTAGTCTCGGGGTTTTTTACATTATCCATCATCTTCACCAGCTCGCTTGCTTCCTAGCCATTTTTTCATTATAAAAGGAGAGATAGTGTAACATGGGTGCATGTTTACCCTGCTTTACTACTGTCATCAATATCCACACTGAACACGTGCACACAGAAATTAACTATGCAGCATTACGGCAGCTGTCTATAACGTAAAAGAACGATAGCTACTGTTAACATGGGACCGTGCTCTTTCACGTTCTCGTGTGCTCAGTGTATATACAAACAGCTGCACTGGCAGGACAAATCTGTACCCATGCTAACAGAAGCTAACTTTCTTTTAAATAGTTGACAACAGTCACGTGGCCATGTACAATATTTCCATGCACTCATGCTACAGTTATGACAGAACCACATTTCCATTTTGATGTTGTGTGTACCAGCTGGCTACTATTATAATTGTCAATACCATCTATTGATAAGTCTGTACCCTACGTTTTGTTAAATCTATCTGGAAGGTGTTATATGCAGTAATTGCAGTTGATCTAATTTTCAACTTCCAGTGCAATGCAATAAAGAGCTTAAAGTTTCTGTACACATTGCCCTTGATTCCTATGCAATTCAGCTCTTTTGCAGTACACCTCAGACATATTAGTGGAGTCAGCATGTGGAATGTAGCAAGGAGTTTTCTCCTTGTGCACCATTGCTTACTTATGTTTTCACGTGACCTCACCATCTAATTGAGCAGGGTATCGAGAGTGCATGCCTCTATGAAAAAAGTCATCCTTGTGGAACTACGTAATAGCCTTTATTGTCTGAATATAAACAAAAATCTCACGAATACAAAGTTGTTGTGACAAATGAGTCCACAACAGAGATTTTTTAAGCAATGATCTCCAGAATATCTGTGCTTATACAATGCACAAAAACTGTCATTGATTGGTTATGGTTATGTACCTGCAATAGTTAACCTAAAAAAGTAATGATGCATCCAAAAGGTCTCCAGCCTCCTTTAGCACTGTCTTTTGCAGAAACAGCCCTACAAAAGCAGATCTACTGTTACCATACAATACATCAAAATAGAAGTAAGCAGCTGTTTTTTTTATGTTTTCCAATGTAGCAGTAGTAACACAATACCTGAAGAACTGTTTTTCATTGGTTTCCTCTGCATGGCATGCAGAAATAAGTAAAACACACATTTCAGTTTCATCTATGTGAATTATTACATTACATTATTATTATTACATGTGAATCCAGGGAAAATGGGGACCTCGTTCGGTTTTGCTCCGGTATTTTCATAACCTGGGAAAGCAAAATCTGCTCAAATTCCGTGTTCAGTGTAGTGCAACAACATGCATATTTCCATGCCTAGATAGTATCCACACAACAGCCGCAAGACGCTATTGCACTTTATGATCAGTCCTATTGCACGATTAAAGGTCTCTGGGGATAAGACACGCTGCAAAGAGATGATAGATACTGGGACGGTTAATAAACATGCGAGTGGATAACGCCCCTCAATTTCTCCATCGGGGCTCGCAACAACCATCTAGCACGTTATTGCTCTTGCTGTACAATGACGGGGTGCTTACAGTGTGCATCACAGGAGATGACATCATAATAAGCGCCAGCACTATGCTTTGTTTTTGATGATGCACATTGACGTTCGCCCATCCGCACGCTCTATCAGTCCATTGGATTGGTATCTGGATTTTGTCCAGTGGCACATGTCGATGTCACTCACTTTGACCACACTTTGACGATGCTTTTTACCGTTGTCATGCAAAAGTTCGCGATAGCGCCTTCGAAAAACAACAGCCGCATTTCGTACCCCCGGTCAAGCGTTACGCCGTTTTCGTTTATTAACCGTGCATTTAAAACGATTCTGCTTAATTTTTACCAGTTAGATTTCGAGTTAGTGAAACCTCACCTACCACAACCACTCTACAATAGTTTTTTCAGCACACGTTCACAGTTGCAACGTACTTAGGCCGACGTTAAACTAGCCTCTCCCTTAGTTTAAAATACGTCCCATTCAAATACATGGGTCTTAAACCACCGGTTTAAGTAGCTTGGGTGGATGGTCGAAATGGAATATTTGAATCGAATATTCGTCCCATTGCGATAAAATCCACCTCCTGGGCGCTTCTAGTAACTATATCAATCAAAACTTACCCAAGATTTGATGAAAAATTCTTCGTGAACCGAGGATTAGGCCTACCGGCCTCCATCGCTTCTGGCAGACTCTGGCGAAATGCGCATGCGCCGTGCAGGAAGCCCGCAATGTGCGGTGCCATTGGCTTCACAGAAGCAGGTTGTAGAGCATGGGGTGGTGATCCAGGATTGGCGAACGAAGGCGTCACGTGATCGATTTAAACCCGACGTCACTAAACCAATGGTTTAAGTAAGTTGGTGAATACGGGTACAGATGTCTACATGTGGCTCTAGACGCCTTTACGTGACTCCGAGTGATTTTGTGCGACTCCAGATGTCTTCAAATCACATCAAGTGACTCCAGACGACTTCAGGTGACTCCAGACGTTTTCCGGTTTCTTCAGGTGACTTCTGCCTGTTACAGACCTTTGTGTAATTGTACAGTACAGACCTTGTTTGTTAGATTTCGAAGTTCACTATCAGTAGTTCTTCCCGTTTTTATGGTCGCAAATAGTGGACCGAACCTGGTGTGATGACATTAATGCTGTTCCCCTTTTTCCAATTCCATAGCCATTTGACGAGCCCCGTCCAAATCTGCCACAAGTAACGTGGGAGTCACAACTCACAGTTTAGGAAGCTACAGTGGTTTTCCCTGCAGTATCTGAGCTCTGGAACTTTGTACCTGCATCCGTCCCCTTGGATTATTGAAGTAACCGTGGCCTCTATGCTGCAGCAGTAGGTTTCTTGAACTCAGGTCGCATGATCACGAATTTGCCCAAATAACCTAAGTTGAGAAGCACTGCTCTAAGCTTTTGGAACATATAATCCGTTCGCCTGCCAACAAATTTCTCCGTTTTCGATATTAATTTGCTAAAAATGGTGGCAGCGTGTTTTTAGGATAGACGGTTCGTGCGACTCTCAGCCTTCTGTGCCAATGAGCTTCTTTGACATCACTCGTGACGCCTCGCTGACTGCAGACGGCTTCAGGTGATTTCTGATTACACGAGGCCTCATCAGGTGCCCCCGAGTCAATCTAGACGCCTTCGTGTGACATCAGGGGACTCCACATGTCTGCAGTTGGCTTCAGGAAGGTCCAGACGTCTTCAACTGACTTTTTTTTACACCAGGCGTCTTCACGTGCGTTCAGATGACTCCAGACGTATTAAAGTGACTTCAGGTGACTCCAGGCGTCACCAGATGTCTCCAGACTTCTTCAAGTGACTTCAGGTGACTTCGCATGCCTCCAGATGTCTCGACGTGGCTCCGGACGCCTTCAGGTGACTTCAGGAGACTTCAAGTGACTTCAGATGTCTTCAACTGACTTCACGTGACTTCAGGCGACTCCAGATGTCTACATGTGGCTCTAGACGTCTTTAGGTGACTCCGAGTGATTTTGGGCGACTCCAGATGTCTTCAAGTGACATCAAGTGACTACAGACGACTTCAGGTGACTCCAGACGTTTTCCGGTTTCTTCAGTTGACTTCTGCCTGTTACAGACCTTTGTGTAATTGTACAGTACAGACCTTGTTTGTTAGATTTCGAAGTTCACTATCAGCAGTTCTTCCTGTTTTTATGGTCGCAAATAGTGGACCGAACCTGGTGTAATGACATTAATGCTGTTCCCCCTTTTCCAATTCTATAGCCATTTCACGAGCCCCGTCCAAATCTGCCACAAGTAACGTGGGAGTCACAAGTCACAGTTTAGGAAGCTACAGTGGTCTTCCCTGCAGTATGTGAGCTCTGGAACTTTGTATATGCATCCGTCCCCTTGGATTATTGAAGTAACCGTGCCCTCTATGCTGCAGCAGTAGGTTTCTTGAACTCAGGTCGCATGATCAAGAATTTGCCCAAATAACCTAAGTTGAGAAGCACTGCTCTAAGCTTTTGGAACATATATTCCGTTCGCCTCCCAACAACTTTCTCCGTTTTCGATATTAATTTGCTCAAAATGGTGGCAGCGTGTTTTTAGGATAGACGGTTCGTGCGAGACTCAGCCTTCTGTGCCAATGAGCTTCTTTGACATCACTGGTGACGCCTCGGTGACTGCAGACGCCTTCAGGTGATTTCTTATTACACGAGGCCTCATCAGGTGTCCCCAAGTCTATCTAGACGCCTTCGTGTGACATCAGGGGACTCCACATGTCTGCAGTTAGCTTCAGGAAGGTCCAGACGTCTTCAACTGACTTTTTTTCACACCAGGCGTCTTCACATGTGTTCAGGTGACTCCAGACGTATTAAAGTGACTTCAGGCGTCACCAGATATCTCCAGACGTCTTCAAGTCACTTCAGGTGACTTCAAGTGACTTCAGGTGTCTTCAAGTGACTTCAGGTGACTTCACATGCCTCCAGATGTCTCAACGTCGCTCCGGACGCCTTCAGGTGACTTTAGGAGACTTCAAGTGACTTCAGATGTCTTCAACTGACTTCAGGTGACTTCAATTGACTTCACGTGACTTCAGGCGACTCCAAATGTCTACATGTGGCTCTAGACGTCTTTAGGTGACTCCGAGTGATTTTGGGCGACTCCAGATGTCTTCAAGTGACATCAAGTGACTCCAGGAGACTTCAGGTGACTCCAGACGTTTTCCGGTTTCTTCAGGTGACTTCTGCCTGTTACAGACCTTTGTGTAATTGTACAGTACAGACGTTGTTTGTTAGATTTCGAAGTTCACTATCAGTAGTTCTTTCTGTTTTTATGGCCGCAAATAGTGGACCGAACCTGGTGTGATGACATTAATGCTGTTCCCCCTTTTCCAATTCTATAGCCATTTCACGAGCCCCGTCCAAATCTGCCACAAGTAACGTGGGAGTCACAACTCACAGTTTGGGAAGCTACAGTGGTCTTCCCTGCAGTATCTGAGCTCTGGAACTTTGTACCTGAATCCGTCCCCTTGGATTATTGAAGTAACCGTGGCCCCTATGCTGCAGCAGTAGGTTTCTTGAACTCAGGTCGCATGATCACGAATTTGCCCAAATAACCTAAGTTGAGAAGCACTGCTCTAAGCTTTTGGAACATATAATCCGTTCGCCTGCCAACAAATTTCTCCGTTTTCGATATTAATTTGCTAAAAATGGTGGCAGCGTGTTTTTAGGATAGACGTTTCGTGCGACTCTCAGCCTTCTGCGCCAATGAGCTTCTTTGACATCACTCGTGACGCCTCGCTGACTGCAGACGGCTTCAGGTGATTTCTGATTACACGAGGCCTCATCAGGTGCCCCCGAGTCAATCTAGACGCCTTCGTGTGACATCAGGGGACTCCACATGTCTGCAGTTGGCTTCAGGAAGGTCCAGACGTCTTCAACTGACTTTCTTTTACACCAGGCGTCTTCACGTGCGTTCAGATGACTCCAGACGTATTAAAGTGACTTCAGGTGACTCCAGGCGTCACCAGATGTCTCCAGACTTCAAGTGACTTCAGGTGACTTCGCATGCCTCCAGATGTCTCGACGTGGCTCCGGACGCCTTCAGGTGACTTCAGGAGACTTCAAGTGACTTCAGATGTCTTCAACTGACTTCAATTGACTTCACGTGACTTCAGGCGACTCCAGATGTCTACATGTGGCTCTAGACGTCTTTAGGTGACTCCGAGTGATTTTGGGCGACTCCAGATGTCTTCAAGTGACATCAAGTGACTACAGACGACTTCAGGTGACTCCAGACGTTTTCCGGTTTCTTCAGGTGACTTCTGCCTGTTACAGACCTTTGTGTAATTGTGCAGTACAGACCTTGTTTGTTAGATTTCGAAGTTCACTATCAGCAGTTCTTCCTGTTTTTATGGTCGCAAATAGTGGACCGAACCTGGTGTGATGACATTAATGCGTTCCCCCTTTTCCAATTCTATAGCCATTTCACGAGCCCCGTCCAAATCTGCCACAAGTAACGTGGGAGTCACAACTCACAGTTTAGGAAGCTACAGTGGTCTTCCCTGCAGTATGTGAGCTCTGGAACTTTGTATATGCATCCGTCCCCTTGGATTATTGAAGTAACCGTGGCCTCTATGCTGCAGCAGTAGGTTTCTTGAACTCAGGTCGCATGATCACGAATTTGCCCAAATAACCTAAGTTGAGAAGCACTGCTCTAAGCTTTTGGAACATATAATCCGTTCGCCTGCCAACAAATTTCTCCGTTTTCGATATTAATTTGCTAAAAATGGTGGCAGCGTGTTTTTAGGATAGACGTTTCGTGCGACTCTCAGCCTTCTGTGCCAATGAGCTTCTTTGACATCACTCGTGACGCCTCGCTGACTGCAGACGGCTTCAGGTGATTTCTGATTACACGAGGCCTCATCAGGTGCCCCCGAGTCAATCTAGACGCCTTCGTGTGACATCAGGGGACTCCACATGTCTGCAGTTGGCTTCAGGAAGGTCCAGACGTCTTCAACTGACTTTTTTTTACACCAGGCGTCTTCACGTGCGTTCAGATGACTCCAGACGTATTAAAGTGACTTCAGGTGACTCCAGGCGTCACCAGATGTCTCCAGACGTCTTCAAGTGACTTCAGGTGTCTTCAAGTGACTTCAGGTGACTTCGCATGCCTCCAGATGTCTCGACGTGGCTCCGAACGCCTTCAGGTGACTTCCGGAGACTTCAAGTGACTTCAGATGTCTTCAACTCACTTCAGCTGACTTCAATTGACTTCACGTGACTTCAGGCGACTCCAGATGTCTACATGTGGCTCTAGACGCCTTTACGTGACTCCGAGTGATTTTGTGCGACTCCAGATGTCTTCAAATCACATCAAGTGACTCCAGACGACTTCAGGTGACTCCAGACGTTTTCCGGTTTCTTCAGGTGACTTCTGCCTGTTACAGACCTTTGTGTAATTGTACAGTACAGACCTTGTTTGTTAGATTTCGAAGTTCACTATCAGTAGTTCTTCCCGTTTTTATGGTCGCAAATAGTGGACCGAACCTGGTGTGATGACATTAATGCTGTTCCCCTTTTTCCAATTCCATAGCCATTTGACGAGCCCCGTCCAGATCTGCCACAAGTAACGTGGGAGTCACAACTCACAGTTTAGGAAGCTACAGTGGTTTTCCCTGCAGTATCTGAGCTCTGGAACTTTGTACCTGCATCCGTCCCCTTGGATTATTGAAGTAACCGTGGCCTCTATGCTGCAGCAGTAGGTTTCTTGAACTCAGGTCGCATGATCACGAATTTGCCCAAATAACCTAAGTTGAGAAGCACTGCTCTAAGCTTTTGGAACATATAATCCGTTCGCCTGCCAACAAATTTCTCCGTTTTCGATATTAATTTGCTAAAAATGGTGGCAGCGTGTTTTTAGGATAGACGGTTCGTGCGACTCTCAGCCTTCTGTGCCAATGAGCTTCTTTGACATCACTCGTGACGCCTCGCTGACTGCAGACGGCTTCAGGTGATTTCTGATTACACGAGGCCTCATCAGGTGCCCCCGAGTCAATCTAGACGCCTTCGTGTGACATCAGGGGACTCCACATGTCTGAAGTTGGCTTCAGGAAGGTCCAGACGTCTTCAACTGACTTTTTTTTACACCAGGCGTCTTCACGTGCGTTCAGATGACTCCAGACGTATTAAAGTGACTTCAGGTGACTCCAGGCGTCACCAGATGTCTCCAGACTTCTTCAAGTGACTTCAGGTGACTTCGCATGCCTCCAGATGTCTCGACGTGGCTCCGGACGCCTTCAGGTGACTTCAGGAGACTTCAAGTGACTTCAGATGTCTTCAACTGACTTCAATTGACTTCACGTGACTTCAGGCGACTCCAGATGTCTACATGTGGCTCTAGACGTCTTTAGGTGACTCCGAGTGATTTTGGGCGACTCCAGATGTCTTCAAGTGACATCAAGTGACTACAGACGACTTCAGGTGACTCCAGACGTTTTCCGGTTTCTTCAGGTGACTTCTGCCTGTTACAGACCTTTGTGTAATTGTACAGTACAGACGTTGTTTGTTAGATTTCGAAGTTCACTATCAGTAGTTCTTTCTGTTTTTATGGCCGCAAATAGTGGACCGAACCTGGTGTGATGACATTAATGCTGTTCCCCTTTTTCCAATTCTATAGCCATTTCACGAGCCCCGTCCAAATCTGCCACAAGTAACGTGGGAGTCACAACTCACAGTTTAGGAAGCTACAGTGGTCTTCCCTGCAGTATGTGAGCTCTGGAACTTTGTATATGCATCCGTCCCCTTGGATTATTGAAGTAACCGTGGCCTCTATGCTGCAGCAGTAGGTTTCTTGAACTCAGGTCGCATGATCAAGAATTTGCCCAAATAACCTAAGTTGAGAAGCACTGCTCTAAGCTTTTGGAACATATATTCCGTTCGCCTCCCAACAACTTTCTCCGTTTTCGATATTAATTTGCTCAAAATGGTGGCAGCGTGTTTTTAGGATAGACGGTTCGTGCGAGACTCAGCCTTCTGTGCCAATGAGCTTCTTTGACATCACTGGTGACGCCTCGGTGACTGCAGACGCCTTCAGGTGATTTCTTATTACACGAGGCCTCATCAGGTGTCCCCGAGTCTATCTAGACGCCTTCGTGTGACATCAGGGAACTCCACATGTCTGCAGTTGGCTTCAGAAAGGTCCAGACGTCTTCAACTGACTTTTTTTCACACCAGGCGTCTTCACATGTGTTCAGGTGACTCCAGACGTATTAAAGTGACTTCAGGCGTCACCAGATGTCTCCAGACGTCTTCAAGTCACTTCAGGTAACTTCAAGTGACTTCAGGTGTCTTCAAGTGACTTCAGGTGACTTCACATGCCTCCAGATGTCTCAACGTCGCTCCGGACGCCTTCAGGTGACTTTAGGAGACTTCAAGTGACTTCAGATGTCTTCAACTGACTTCAGGTGACTTCAATTGACTTCACGTGACTTCAGGCGACTCCAAATGTCTACATGTGGCTCTAGACGTCTTTAGGTGACTCCGAGTGATTTTGGGCGACTCCAGATGTCTTCAAGTGACATCAAGTGACTCCAGGAGACTTCAGGTGACTCCAGACGTTTTCCGGTTTCTTCAGGTGACTTCTGCCTGTTACAGACCTTTGTGTAATTGTACAGTACAGACGTTGTTTGTTAGATTTCGAAGTTCACTATCAGTAGTTCTTTCTGTTTTTATGGCCGCAAAGTGTGATGACATTAATGCTGTTCCCCTTTTTCCAATTCTATAGCCATTTCACGAGCCCCGTCCAAATCTGCCACAAGTAACGTGGGAGTCACAACTCACAGTTTAGGAAGCTACAGTGGTCTTCCCTGCGGTATCTGAGCTCTGGAACTTTGTACCTGAATCCGTCCCCTTGGATTATTGAAGTAACCGTGGCCCCTATGCTGCAGCAGTAGGTTTCTTGAACTCAGGGCGCATGATCACGAATTTGCCCAAATAATCTAATTTGAGAAGCACTGCTCTAAGCTTTTGGAACATATATTCCGTTCGCCTCCCAACAACTTTCTCCGTTTTCGATATTAATTCGCTCAAAATGGTGGCAGCGTGTTTTTAGGATAGACGGTTCGTGCAAGACTCAGCCTTCTGTGCCAATGAGCTTCTTTGACATCACTGGTGACGCCTCGGTGACTGCAGACAACTTGAGGTGATTTCTGATTACACAAGGCCTCATCAGGTGTACCCGAGTCAATCTAGACGCCTTCGTGTGACATCAGGGGACTCCACATGTCTGCAGTTGGCTTCAGAAAGGTCCAGACGTCTTCAACTGACTTTTTTTCACAGCAGGCGTCTTCACATGTGTTCAGGTGACTCCAGACGTCTCCAGATGACTCCAAACGCATTAAAGTGACTTCAGGTGACTCAGGCGTCACCAGATGTCTCAAGACGTCTTCAAGTGACTTCAGGTGACTTCAAGTGACTTCAGGTGTCTTCAACTAACTTCAGGTGACTTCACATGCCTCTAGATGTCTCGACGTGGCTCCGGACGCCTTCAGGTGACTTCAGGAGACTTCAACTGACTTCAGATGTCTTCAAGTGACTTCAGCTGACTTCAATTGACTTCACGTGACTTCAGGCGACTCCAGATGTCTACACGTGGCTCTAGACGTCTTTACGTGACTCCGAGTGATTTTGGGCAACTCCAGATGTCTTCAAGTGACATCAAGTGACTCCAGGAGACTTCAGGTGACTCCAGACGACTTCAGGTGACTCCAGACGTTTTCCGGTTTCTTCAGGTGACTTCTGCCTGTTACAGACCTTTGTGTAATTGTACAGTACAGACCTTGTTTGTTAGATTTCGAAGTTCACTATCAGTAGTTCTTTCTGTTTTTATGGCCGCAAATAGTAGACCGAACCTGGTGTGATGACATTAATGTTGTTCCCCTTTTTCCAATTCTATAGCCATTTCACGAGCCCCGTCCAAATCTGCCACAAGTAACGTGGGAGTCAACAACTCACAGTTTAGCGAGCTACAGTGGTCTTCCCTGCAGTATCTGAGCTCTGGAACTTTCTACCTGCATCCGTCCCCTTGCATTATTTAAGTGACTGTGGCCTCTATGCTGCAGCAGTAGGTTTCTTGAACTCAGGTCGCATGATCACGGATTCGCCCGAATGAGCTAAGTTGAGAAGCACTGCTCTAAGCTTTTGGAACATATAATCCCCGTTCGCCTGCCAACAAATTTCTCCGTTTTCGATATTAATTTGCTCTAAATGGTGGCAGCGTGTTTTTAGGATAGACGGTTCGTGCGAGACTCAGCCTTCTGTGCCAATGAGCTTCTCTGACATCACTGGTGACGCCTCGGTGACTGCAGACGACTTCAGGTGATTTCTGATTACACAAGGCCTCATCAGGTGTCCCCGAGTCAATCTAGACGCCTTCGTGTGACATCAGGGGACTCCATATGTCTGCAGTTGGCTTCAGGAAGGTCCAGACGTCTTCAAATGACTTTATTTCACACCAGGAATCTTCACATGTGTTCAGGTGACTCCAGACGTCTCCAGGTGACTCCAGACGCATTAAAGTGACTTCAGGTGACTCCAGGCGTCCCCAGATGTCTGCAGACGTCTTCAAGTGACTTCAGGTGACTTCAAGTGACTTCAGGTGTCTTCAAGTGACTTCAGGTGACTTCACATGCCTCTAGATGTCTCGACGTGGCTCTGGACGCCTTCAGGTGACTTCTGGAGACTTCACCTGACTTCAGATGTCTTCAAGTGACTTCAGCTGACTTCAATTGACTTCACGTGACTTCAGGCGACTCCAGATGTCTACATGTGGCTCTAGACGTCTTTAGGTGACTCCGAGTGATTTGGGGCGGCTCCAGATGTCTTCAAGTGACATCAAGTGACTCCAGGAGACTTCAGGTGACTCCAGACGACTTCAGGCGACTCCAGACGTTTTCCGGTTTCTTCAGGTGACTTCTGCCTGTTACAGACCTTTGTGTAATTGTACAGTACAGACATTGTTTGTTAGATTTCGAAGTTCACTATCAGTAGTCCTTTCTGTTTTTATGGCCACAAATAGTGGACCCAACCTGGTGTGATGACACGAATGCTGTTCCTCTTTTTCCAATTCTATAGCCATTTCACGAGCCCCGTCCAAATCTGCCACAAGTAACGTGGGAGTCACAACTCACAGTTTAGGAAGCTACAGTGGTCTTCCCTGCAGTATCTGAGCTCTGGAACTTTGTACCTGCATCTGTCCTCTTGGATTTTTGAAGTAACCGTGGCCTCTATGCTGCAGCAGTAGGTTTCTTGAACTCAGGTCGCATGATCAAGGATTCGCCCGAATGAGCTAAGTTGAGAAGCACTGCTCTAAGCTTTTGGAACATATAATCCGTTCGCCTGTCAGCAAATTTCTCCCTTTCCGATATTATTTTTCTCTAAGTAGTGGCAGCGTGTTTCCAGGATGGACGGTTCGTGCGAGACTCAGCCTTCTGCGCCAATGAGCTTCTTTGACATCACTGGTGACGCCTTGGTGACTGCAGACGACTTCAGGTGATTTCTGAGTACACAAGGCCTCATCAGGTGACCTCGAGTCAATCTAGACGCCTTCGTGTGACATCAGGGGACTCCACATGTATGCAGTTGGCTTCAGGAAGGTCCAGACGTCTTCAACTGACTTTATTTCACACCAGGCATCTTCACATGTGTACAGGTGACTCCAGACGTATTAAAGTGACTTCAGGTGACTCCAGGCGTCACCAGATGTCTCCAGACGTCTTCAAGTGACTTCAGCTGGTTTCAATGACTTCAGGTGTCTTCAAGGGACTTCAGGTGACTTCACATGCCTCCAGATGTCTCGACGTGGCTCCGGACGCCTTCAGGTGACTTCAGGAGACTTCAGATGTCTTCAAGTGACTTCAGCTGACTTCAATTGACTTCACGTGACTTCAGGCGAGTCCAGATGTCTACACGTGGCTCTATGCGTCGTAAGGTGACTCCGAGTGATTTTGGACGGCTCCAGATGTCTTCAAGTGACATCAAGTGACTCCAGGAGACTTCAGGTGACTCCAGACGTTTTCCGGTTTCTTCAGGTGACTTCTGCCTGTTACAGACCTTTGTGTAATTTTACAGTACAGCCCTTGTTTGTTAGATCTCGAAGTTCACTACCAGGAGTTCTTTCTGTTTTTATGGCCGCAAATAGTGGACCGAACATGGTCTGAAGACATCAATGCTGTTCCCCTTTTTCCAATTCCCTAGCCATTTCACGAGCCCCTTCTAAATCTGCCACAAGTAACCTGGGAGTCGCAACTCACAGTTTAGGGAGTTACAGTGGTGTTTCCTGCAGTATCTGAGCTCCGGAACTTTGTACCTGCGTCCGTCCCCTTGCGTTATTGAAGTAACCGTGGCCTCTATGCTGCAGCAGTAGGTTTCTTGAACTCAGGTCGCATGATCACGGATTCGCCCGAATAACCTAAGTTGAGAAGCACTGCTCTAAGCTTTTCCGACATATAATCCGATCGCCTGTCAACAAATTTCTCCGTTTTCGATATTATTTTGCTCTAAGTGGTGGCAGCATGTTTCCAGGATGGACTGTTCGTGAAGAGACTAAGCCTTTTGTGCCGATGAGCTTTCTTGACATGTCTGATGACGCCTCGGTGACTGCAGACGACTTGAGCTGATTTCTGATTACACGAGACAATAAATATATTTCTATGAGTCAGAAAAAACAGGGTCTCGTTAAAGTTATTCAGACTGTTTAGTGCGTTCCATTTCAATAACTAAATGGTATTTCAACAAATCAGTGACAAAGTTCACAATGTAGACGGCATGCAGGTGGTGCTGCCATAGCAGTGCGTACTTCATATGAGCAACGGCACGAGCGAGGAGGTCCACGATGGCTGCAGACACATAGTTGAAGTTGGTGTTCTCCAAGTTCCAAAATTCGCTCATCACTCCCATGGGTCCTTTCACAACCGTTATGGAGGCGTTCTTGTAACGGGCATAGATCTGACGCATCGTCTCCTGCAGCGGCCCCAGAGAGATCTCTCCTATATTCCCAAGCAGCACCATGTCTATGACGTAGCGAAAAGCAGTGACGACGAGCTGGTTCCGGGGACTCTCCTTGTTCAAACAGTCCTTCGTCACTTCTTCGCAGGAAGCGTGGATGCGGGGACAAGCTTGCAAAGAGTGGTAACTGAACATTTCCATGTACTGGTCAAAATTATGACGCCGAAACGAAGAAGGAGCCCGTTGCCGCTAGGAGCGCGTGCGTATGAGTGCCGGCAGGGCGGGCAGAGAAATGAGGGCGAAACCGAAGGAAGGCGCGCATGCGTAGCATCCGCGGAGAGGCGCTCACGTCAGTCGTGGCCTGGCACTCGTCGGGAGCGGACGTGTGGTCGGTCGTTCCGCCGCCGCCGCGGTGGCGCCCCACGTTAGTGGTGCTCTGGCTCCCGTCGGCAGCGGACGAGTGCTCTGTCGCTGTGCAGGAAAGGTGAGTGTCATCGCGGGAGTTGTGATTTGCCGTAGCGGTTATGCCTTTTCCCTGATAAGTACGCATGTTTGGACTTGTCGCACTTTTACCCACCGCTAGTCTGTGGTACCCGCACACTGCGGTTAGGCCTAAGCGCCCCGCTGCCTAGATCTGCGCCCGTCTTAAGCCTTTATCCCGATAAGTATGCATGAATGGACATGTTTAGCAGTGACTGGTTTAGCTCTCCTTGCTGACCTTTTGTTGTTGTCATCTTGTGTTAGCCGTTGAGTTTTGTAGCAATGTGCGGTTACGCTACGTTTAGGCCTGAGCGCTCGTCTTAAGCCTTTTCTCCATGCTGTCGCATCTTTAGACTTGTTTAGCAGTGCCTCTCTTGTTTCAATTTTTACCCGCCGCTAGCATTACGTTATCTTGTGTTAGCCATTGAGTTTCGTAGCGATGTGCGGTTACGCTGCGATCAGGCCTGAGCGCTTTGTTTTAAAGGGACTATGAGACATTTTTTCTCATTTCCATCAGAAAGAAAACATTTTGTCTGAGTTAAGAACCAAAATTTTACCTTCGTCATGGAAGGAGTATTCTTGGGACCTCATTTGAACGAAGTGTCGAAGGGAGTACAGCTGGCGCCGCGCCGTGGCGAGCAGCTACACGGAGTAACAGAGAGCACCTTGGCGGAACTACAGTAATCGTGACGGTCATCTACACGTCATCGTAACGTATCGTGGTCCCGCAAGGAGCACGCGTATGCGTTCGTCTGCTTCATCGGGAGCGGAAATCTCGATGATGCCAGCTTCCGCGCGATGGTCGCATCGTCTGGTTTTCGCCGACATGTTGGATGGTTGGTTGCCCTAATTCACAACAATATTCGCGGGGCATCCAATGAGACAGTCAGCTTTTGATGGCACGACCCAGTCGAAAAAAACGACAGAAAAATACGACAAACAACAAGGCTGTCGTATATTGGGACCTTGTCGTCTGTCGTAGATTCCTGTCGTGTGCAGTTTTGTCGTAGATGTCTGTCGTGTGCAGTTTTGTCGTAGATGTCTGTCGTGTGCGGCTCTGTCGTAGATGTTTGTCGTGTGTCCTTCTGTTGTCTGTTGTAGATGCCTCTCGTGTGTTATTCTGTCGTCTGGTGTACTTTGTTGTGTCGTATGAATCTTGTCGTGTTGTATCATTCACATCCAGCATCGGCAGTAACAAGTAACAAGTGTCGACTATGTATAATTGCATGCAAACGTGCAAGATGAGGGAGAATCTGTGTATGAAGAAGAGTACATCTATTTATTGTCTGTACACTTACAAAACTCATACATGCACTGTTCACTGTAGCAGGATGTATGGGGCCTCTTGTAGCCTGTACGAAAGAAAAAACAAGAGTCCATATCAGTGTCATAATATGACAGTATTTGTTAAGCGTCATATATCTTTCATATGCGATTCTATGCATGCAAACTAGGAAGAAGGCTAGACCTTGACAGTACACAAAATTATAAAAATGTGAGGACATTCCAATCATCTGGTACCGTTTTTGTCATGGCTGCTAGAGAGACTGAGAGTGGAGAGGTGCTCAAACAGGTCTTATCGGAATCTGTCAAAGTAGTTTCTAGTTAATAGAAAGCATAATTGAACTTGTAGTTACAGTACCGCTTTAGCCCCTGGCGAACTACTTGTAAGAAACTTTTTTGTTGATTTCATATTTCTGAAACTCTGAACACATGCGCTCTGAATTATTACTGTTCAAAACACAAGGAGCTCACAAGCATTTACTATACTTTTAAAAAGTGTGATATGGAGCCTACTGCACAAGCTTTTTGTTTTTACTATCAGATGTTTGCAACCGTGTAATTCTTATCTCTGACATTTATTACTAAAAGTTGCAACAAATTATTGTCCTGTCAAATTTAGCAGAAATGACACTTCAACACATTGGCACAAGTAATCGAGCATCTTTCTCATTTATGGCTTCAGTGTTTATTGCTAGTAAGAAAAAGAAAAAAAGGTCGCTGTCACAAAAACAGTCATATCTGGTCAACAGCACCCGTTAGAGCGGAGCAACAGTGTGAAGTAGTGCATGTATGTACCTCTAGTGCATGTACACTTAGCTTTAAAAGTTATCTCTATGTTCTCTGACAGACAAAGAATGCTAATCATATATATATTCACAAAATTTGCCCAAAAGTACTCACCCACCAGTAAGTGCAGGAAGACATTAAAACTGCATCATAAAAATCACTTGTGAATAAAGACCACATGTACATTCATAAATAAACTTGAAAACAAACAAGTTGGCGCAGCTAGCATACAAACGAAAAGTTCTGCTTACCACTTTGAAAAACTTTTGAAGCGATGGCCTTTTGCAGCATACGATTAATTTGCGCCAGCGTTGCCATTTCTGTCTGCAAACGTCCCATGTCTTCGAACTCTCGTTGTCTTTGTTCACTGATTTTCGCGGAATCCAGGGGCAGAAACAGTGTCTTCTTCTGCATGCCTTCGGGCAGTGCTTGTTTTCCCTGCCTTGCCTAAAAGCCCCAAAGACGACATGTTTCGATCAGCGAATATTGGCGTACACCGTGCGACGAGCGAAATCTGTGACCTGTATTCACTTCTAATTAGCCATTAGAACACCAGAATAAATCATTTCGGGGCGCAATACAAGTGCCGGTTCTTACCTTTTTTTGTTCTGCAAGTGGTTCGTGATCCACTTTACACCTGCTTCAGCGCCGCTCATTCATCCTGCCTTGTTTCTGGAATGTTTTTACGACAAAGAAGTAAGAAAACTTATTGAAAATGATCTGTGGAAACCACCTTACCTGTCATGTAACATATGTCGTCTCGTCGCATTCCAAAATGCCCTGAAAAAGTTTCGTTTGTCGTAGTATTCTATTGCGTGGAAGTTCACAATGATATTGTGCTCGACGACGTGCTTTTCCGGTTCGTTCTCACATTGAATAAACAGGAACATAACTGAAAACTTGCCAACGAAGGGAACCGCACCGAGCGACACAAATAATAATGGCGCCGTCATGTTCAGAAACTGCCAGAAACAGAATCAGGATCATGCCTACTACGCGCACAGGTGGCACGCTATGTTAGCCGTCATCAGAGCCGTATATTAAAAGGGAGTCTGGCCATTAATGGGTCATGCCTATACCTGAAGCTCCACCCACTTTTTCAGCTTTCCGACCAATAAAGTCTTGAAATATGAAGCACTATCAATCAGCCTATCCCCACTAAATGCCCCCTTATTCAACATGGGCAGCGCCATTTTGGGTGGCAAGTGGATTGGATGGGATTGACATGGATACCTCTCGTAATCTGCAAAAGTAGTGGATTGTTGGTGCAAATTTGATGAGCACCACCTAGGGAGCGCAAGGCACGTCGGGAATTGTCGTCTGCTTCCGTCGTTGTACCGCTGCCGGCAGCTGGGACACATTCTGTTGTCGGTATGATTTTTAAACAAATCCACATGAATAGTTGGAATATAAGAGGCAAGAATGTTTATCTCCGTGAAATCCAGCAATTAAATATAAGATTGTACAGCACAGCGCCGTTTTTGTTACGGTTTCGTTGTGATCGCCGTGTTCACTAGGCATAACACCGGCGACAAAACGTATTATTTTCAGTTAGATATCGATGGATGAGCATAAGTTGAAACTGATTTCCGAGAAACTTATATTAGGATGTACATTTGCAGCGTAAAATCAGGTTAGTCTGTGAAAATGTTTTGTCACGAAATCCCCGCTTCACTATGTTTGTTTTCGTCGCCATTTTGGGTGGCAGTATGGTGTCATGGCGACCCCCTTGGTAAAAAACAAACCAATCAGAGGAGCGAAACTGTGATTGACAGGTCGAGCCTCTTTTTGTGACTCCTCCCAATGACCAGACTCCCTTTTAATATGTGGCTCTGGCCGTCATCGGAAGCCACACGGAGAGGAAATATCCGTTACGAATTAATGTGCGCGTGAGGCGTAAAAAGGACCAGTACATTAAAATAAGAACTAAATTCCTACAAACTTTCCTAGCACATAACTAATCGAATTTTGGAAAATTTCTTACGTCCATCGAGTTATTTTCAGGAAAACCACGTGTCAAGTAATCCAGAAGATGTGGGTTCGATCCCTACAGCTGGCTAACCTTTTCAGTGACTTTCATCTTTCATAAGTTTTCCTTGTTTCGTTGTACTTAAAAAGTAACTGTTCAGTAAAGGAACGTTTCTTGATCATATTTCGTTGTCTTTTTTCTCTAAATTTCTTGTCTGACTGTCTTGCAACATGACCAGAGTAACGCGCACGAAATGTGATTTCAAGTGTATCGTCGTATCGGCGACGCTGTTTTTTGAGCCGGAACTTGCTATCTTTGTCCTTTCCTTTTTTTCTTTCTGTGGTGTCGTCAAGCATAGATGTAGTGAACGTCATTTTGTGAGAGAGGATGCTAGTGAGCCCGCGCGCCCTCAAACCATTGTCGGCAACTCAGCTGTTACCGGCACCCAGAGCCGTGCACCGGCAAACAAATGTGACGACACACCAAGCTACCAATAAGAACAGCAATTATAACAACATCAATAATAATATATTAACAGCTACAATAACAACACAACGGCTGTCACTTCGTTTTTTTTCGTTTACTGTTTTTTACTAGGTGCCGCTTTTCCATGCGCACGACAAGTACCTGTCGCCAGAGCCAGATCGACTATCTGCGGGGACGGGAAATATGTCTGTCGTACGACAAAGCTGCTCGTTGTACAGCATCCATTCCTGTCGTTACTACAGACTCTTTTGTAGCTACAACAAGACCGCCTGTTGTAACGACAGAACAGTCTGTCGTGACGACAAACGTGTACGTCACACGACAAAAGTGCTTGTCGTAACGACAGGCGCCCCTGTCGTAACTACAGGCTTGTTTTGTAGTTACAACAAAAGTTCTGTCATGACGACAGAAATTTCTGTCGTGTGTTTCCATCGGGGAAGCAATCGGACTGCTGGAATGGAAAGACGGTGCGGTGCCATCGACTGCTCGTGTTTGTAGCGAACATTCCTCTGCTTGCGATTACGAAGGGGACGCTGAATCTCTTCAGTGTGCTGGATACCGAGATTATTGTCATTTGAAACAAGTTGTAGTGCCATGACAATACCTGTCTACACTGTGGAAAGAACATTCACCTAAACGGCGCAAAAGTGTGATACTTTCCAATCTCTTAGCCCGAGTGGCCCACATGCTTATCAGATGATTTAACGATTCTGTAAGTGGGCTAATTCTCATCTGTGCAACTTCGAACCTAATGGCACACAAGAGAGAGAGTAAAAAAGGGGACATAATGGAAGTTACCGAACCTAGCCACTAAACTCAAGCAGTGCACTGTTGATAAAAATAGGCTCTGCTTAGCAGTGTCTTAGAAACCATACTTTTACACAATTTTTATCTAATACAATATTGACCATATGTATACATTACTTTCTCTTCACTCATCTGCTTTCATGTTTACAGGTAAGTTCCTCGACAGAGCCTAAAACCCCTGAGGTGAGACTGCATCATCACTGCATCCCACTATTCAGAGCAGACAAATGCTGTGCAGCCACCTTCTAGATTCTTCTTTGCAGCATTGTTTTGCTTACCATTCAGGCTCTGTATATTGTTCACAAGTTTTTTTTAGTTTACTTTATCATGTGCGCAAATATAATAGTGAGAAGGACATTTTCTTGTTGACACCTGAATAATCCAGGTTGCTTTTAAGAAGTGCAGACTTTTGTTCCTTATCTTATAATCATTACTCAGGTGGACTACGTCCATTTGCATTCACAAGAACTGGAGCTGAATACGGTGTTATCCTTTTTCTTCTCTCAAACCAGGGCGACACAAGTATATGGCAGCAAAGTCTTTCACTGGTGTAACATACCAGAACAACTCCAGTAAATGCTCTGCAGCTCACTTCTATCATAAAGGAGCCTACGTTTGATGCACCATGCCATCAGGAGATTTTGTTTCTACTACAACTCTTTGTGCTTTGTTTTACACTACCAAAAATAAGCTACCAACCAGTGGTACTGCTGCATTCAACAAGTTCATCTTGCTCTGGGCATCCTGTAAAGCCTGTGCAGCAACTTCACAATGCATATAGCTGGTGAACAACCCTTATTTGCTGATAACACTGATGCCAATAAAGTTGTTAGATGAGCTGTGTGGCATTGTAAAATGCAATACATCCTGTGCTTGAATATGCATAAAAGTTATGCATGTGTAGCATATAATGTGTTTATGTAGATGTACAGCTGGTGGTAGAGCTAAAAAAATCCTATCCTGCATGTGTCTGCTATTGCTGAATATATCTACGTTCATGAAACACTGCACTATGATGTGCAGAATACGCTACAGTCAAGTAGGCACGGTTGTTGTTAATGCTAACTGTCCAACATTTACGGCGTGCTAAACACGATATACCTCATAAAAACACAAATTCTTGCATGAAACAAACATAATCTTAGGCAACCAATAAGACATTTCACGAAAGGAAATACGGCCAGCCCATCGCGTCTGTAGACCACGAAATGCAGAGTAAATCAGAATCGCTTAAAAGCGCGAAGCTGCTTTGAAGAACACAAGTTGAAACAGGGCAAAACAAAACATTAGGCCATCTTTTACATTGATAACTCGTACGAACAAATCGAGCAACAAAGGAAACAGCGTGTCTCGGCAGCAAAAAACCTCATTGTCGTGGAGGTGGGTGGGTGCTCGCGTTGCTTGTTGTGACAGGACGCCAAGCACAAGAAGGTTACATTTGGCCACGAAGTACAACCATATAACTCGTGTGTTATACCTGCCAGCGCGTGTGCACCAAATGATTCACACACAAAAAGCAGTTCATTATAGCGTGTTATCCGAACGTCGGCAACGAAGAGAAACGTAATGCCTGAGCACCTCAGTATTAGACGCGATTTGTGACCTTGTGAGTGTGACAGGCAGGCGCCACAATCACAGCTGGCGTGCAGCAGGCATTGCTTGGCATTCCGCAACACCGGTGACGTAACGGGGGCCAGCAGCACAGCACGCATAGTTGCTCAATCCACAGGAGAATGCGAGTGGGACAGGAGGAATGCTGAAGAGAAACTTGAAGTACGTGCTTCTCATTGAGTGGAGCGATCCCGCCCGGAAAAATTTCTAGCATATTAGTTTCTCGACAGGAAGAACCATTTGCACCCAAAAGAATATGGGCTGTTCGGGAAATTTCATAGTCCCTTTCACCCTTTTCTCTGAGCTCTCGCATGTTTAGACTTGTTTAGCAGTATGCATTTGTGTCTGTCTTGTTGCAATTTCTACATGCCGCTAGTATTTTACCCTTTTTTCTGTCTTTCACACATATTGCCATGAGGGGGACGGTGGCGCCATCTGGTGTGATGCCTTGCAACTAGCTAGCCACCTGTCGTCCATCTCTGCAACTACCAGTTGTTGGCAAACAGCAAGATGGCGGACTCTGGTCACTCGGCCGTTCTGTAGCAATTTCTTCAACATGGCATCGTTGACTTTCAAATAAATTGTTTCTCTCCACTCTATTTCTATCTACGTTTTCCTTTTTTATGACCGCTAGTTGCCCACAACAGGCAGTGTGGTCTGGACACGAGTTAGGTGCTCCCCAATTAGTGTAGTGACTCACTGGATAATCCTAATTACTGTGGGGGGTCCTAATTCCTTCTGGAGGAGGAGGAGGAGTGTCGTTTTGGGAGGAACCCAAGAGGTCTGCCTGCCTGATTAGGCGGCATGTTTCTCGGGAAGGGAAAGGTGGTGGAGAGGAGGAGAGGAAACGGTGAAGTGGAAGACCGAGCGGAATCCGCTCGGGGGGAGGATAGCTGCGTCCATGGGCCGACTTCAAGGGAACTGTGCCGGCATACGCCTATTACACATCTGAGGGAAACCCAGGAAAAACCCCAGACGGCACAGCCGGCCCGCGGATTCGAACCGCGGACCTCCCAGTCTCCAAGCGCACGCGTTACCGCTGCGCCACGGGAGCTGGTTAATTCCTTCTAATTGCTAATTTAATGGCATCCAGACCCCTTGTTCTCTTGTGGGCTGCTAGAGATCAGTGATTACTACTTAGATCAGGTTACGTTAGGTTAGTTTAGCATCGGTTAGTATGGGTTAGTTTAGGCTGGTTTGGTATTGTGAGGTTAGTTTAAGACCCCTACTTGCAGTTCACCATGCTTTGGGCGGTGCGGACATAAGACTCGGAGCTGGTTTCACCTCACTTTTTGAACATATATTTTTAAGTGTAGATTTTTGACGATTTATTATTAACGGTGGATATTTCCGCAGTTTATTTTTATCGTGGATTTACTTAAGCGTATATTCTAGGCGTCTTATTTTTGTCAGGGGATACTTTGCGTTTATTTTTGAGCGTTTATTTTTAACAGCTTCAAATAGGCTACACCCTTTTTTGCGCAGTGACTGTGCCACAGTGGGGTTTTTTGTCCCTCTACCTGCCGCACGCAACAAACAGAAGCAGTTGGCTGTGCTGCTAAGAGAAATAAACTTCCAAGTGTTGGTTCATCGGTGCCGCTTCGTGATTGGTGACCCAGACACTGGAACCGCATGTTGCTTTCAAGCTATTCGTGCCGGTCTCCATGCGCACAAGGGACACATACGCACATGTACATGTGATGATGATGTGGCCATTCACCGTGCATTATCTTGCTAATTGGTAGAGACGCTAATATTGAGGTACTTTTGAGTGGATTAGTGGGTAGCGGACCATGTATTCACATATCAAAAAGAAAAATCAAAACGTGCAAGAAAGGAGAGAGCTCTTTGCAGTGTAGTAAATGCATTCATGGTGCAGAACAGCCTGTATTACAAGCCTGTCTTTTGGTAATCAATACATTTTCAGTGAATGGTCGATGGTGAAGTCCAGCTGAAGACACGACAACGCCTCTCATAGCATCACTAGGACATGATGCTACACATCTCCCACATTCGTGCGCACATTTGAGTCTACGAATTACATATTTCCCTATGTGTGTAAGAAGCATACATTGCATGACCCTATGTATATTGTAGATATTTACTGGTTAACAAATGCCACTCTGATCATCGTGTTCGAAATACTCTCAAAAAGAAGAGGGAGGTTCCCTTCCCACGGCTTCAGTGAACGGAAAGACACAATAGATTCGGTCACTAGAAAACTTAACAACTTTGTGCTTCTATTCATGGGATTCTTCACGGACGTGCAGGTTCTTTGTCGACTCAGCTTTCCATAGAAACGTCACAGTGAATGGTGCAATATCTGGCGCCGCCGATGATGGCATAGTGGACGAACCGCACCGGCCAATTTAATGTTTCCATTTTGTCAAGATACGTTCAGCATAAAAATATGTAACCTCTACGCCGAAGAACAGGAAAGAAACTATGTAGAGGAAACCAAGCACAATAAATGCCGTGTGCATGTCTTCCATGCGAAGGGCTTGGTATGAACTAGTTCGGTCGAGACTATAGCTGTCCAGAAAGCACGTGGACCCCTTAGGAAATAGTTCTTCTGCCCGCAGGAATGGCAGCGGTTGCTGTACGAGCCATCGGATCCTGTAAACAAGAGGACATTAGGAAAGAAAACAGGCACTATGCAGCCAGAAGAGAAACAAAACGGTGACAAATGCCCAAATATGAGTTCATTTGCCCAGCTGAACTGAAACTGTAATGTAGTTCCTGTTCACATGGAAACAACAACAAATAAATTAATGATAATGAATGGGGAAATTCGCCATATAAGGTGCGGCCCACTACCCCAAGTCACAATGGGCAGGATGAGATGTGTCCTGATGATGAGGTGATGAACGATGCTAAACAGGTTCGATAGTCAGTGGAGTCAGTAAGACATCAGAACGGTAGGCAAAACCACAACACACAAAAACACACACACAGCACACAGGTATGCAGGCACATCATAGGGTAAAGAGGAGACCAGCGTCCCGGAGAAAAATCTTGAAATACTCAAGAGCTTGGCGATGGTCGATCTGGTTAGACCAAGGGCCGAGAATGGTTGCCAATGTGAATGGTGCGGCTGTGATCGACTGCAGGCGACACTGTAGGGGGGGGGGGGAGCTGCTCTTTGGGAGGTGTAAAGATGGCAGTCGAGAAGCACATGCTTGGTATCCGCCAAAACAGCACAGCGAGAGCAGAGCATAGAGTCGGACCGGCCGATCAGGTGCTTGAAATGAATGTGAATGCAACCCCGAGACGAAGCCTGTGTATCAGCGACGCAAAATGGCGAGGCACACGAGAAGGCATGGTGAAGCCGAAGTCAGGGTCCACTTCACGCATCAGAACTCTTGCTGGAACCTCCCGAGACCATTGCGCATGTGCGAGAGGACTCATCACATCATTTAGGAAGGTTCGCCTATCGCCTTTGGGGTAATCCGCACGCTTGATCGGGAATGATACGCAGCTGCTGCAGCCTCGTCAGCCTCTTCATTGCCGCATATGCCGCAGTGTGCAGGAACCCACTGGAAGTAGATAGAGCGCCCGCTGAAGACGGCTTAGTTCCTCCAGTATGTCCACAACCACAGGCGCAAGTGATCCACGAATACCCATGTTCGCCATACACTGGAGAGCTGCCTTGAAGTCACAGTATATCACCCACCTGCTGATAGCGGCAGATGGAACTCATGGAAATCGTTACATAGTACTGCACTACTGGCTCCTACGTGTGAAAACCAAAAGAATGATTGGGTACAGCTTCCCTATTACTGCGTTCCAAGCTATTCAATATATCATGGCATAGAACTCAGTAAGGTTGTGTGCTTTTTGAAGGCGGTAATGAATTTTGCTTCGTTGAAAATCACAACGCAATCAGAAGAACTCTTAAGATTTGAATGCTTGTCTTTTGAATTCAATCCAATCCTGCGGAAGTCATCCCCATATCATCGTCATCATGTATTTCTCTCTCTCTCTCTCAACCCAATCCAACTGACTGTTTGAATACGTTTTGAGTGGAGGACTTCCTAGCAATTTTCACGTTTTCGATCACACAGTTAGTTTGGAACCTTCAGTTCGGCTACATGGGGTGAGCCACACTTCTAGAAATAGACTGCACTGAGTACATCATCAACACAACAACAACAACAACAACATACAACAACAACAAGAAATATGCCGGGGATCGCACTTACTGCCTCTAGAGTCTAGAGGGTAGGAGGAACGAGGTTTAATTCGAGCTCATAATGCGGACAGTTTAGATGACGCTACCGTGCGACAGGCAACAACTTTCATTGAGAGTCATAGATGCCGCGCACTGCACAGTCGTTGCTGGGCATCGGGTAGCGCTTATATTGGGGATGGAAAAGTCACGCAAACATCGCTTTATTTGGTCCAGTTGATAGATAACGTGAAGCGATCGTGAACGGTGTTGGGAAATGACGACAGAGCCTATGTGAACATAAAGTTCCTGTCGGACGAGATGTGGAAATGGGGAGTTGGTAACATTGATTAACGTCATCGGGGAGAAATGACTGGATTTTGATGGAACCACATTGCCAGCAGACTCTCAAACCTAGAAGAGGGCATTTCTATTAGGAAAAAGGACGAACCATTGCCAGTGCTTTTATGGCGAATAGTAACTCTGGGGAACACGAATGCGTCCACCAGCAATAACGCCCTCCAGGTTGAAAGGGTCTCACCTGAGCGCGATTTTGCAGCCGACATCATGGAGGATGAGTGGCCAGTGCATAAACGGGAACTAGTGCGTCTAATGCACAACGAGAGATAAAGTCTGAGCATGTTTTCAGCAACAGCATGTATCTCTTCTCTAAGTATCTGTATCTATCTGTATCTAATCTCCTCTTGCCTAAGCATTGGCATACCGCACTGCTACTGCATACTATCATGTACACTCCAGAGGAAATCACACGGCTGCGTAGAGTCGCTATACGTGGCGCAGTTACGGAGAAAGGTCACGCGTATGGTGCACAAGTAGCAGGGCAGGTGTACAGTACATATTACAGCAGATCTGCTCATTTCCAAATTTGCCCGTGCCACGGTACAGCTTGTGAGACTTCTAGCACGCCACAGTGTGCGATGAAATGTAAAACCAGGATGGAAAAATATCTATGTGGGGAAGCGGAACAACGTACCTCATGTTGTACTTCTCCATGAAGCTGCTGTTAAGGTCTTTGCGGGCGTAATAGACGGAACGGACGTGCTTCAGGGGTTCGCTGCCTACGTGGAAGAAACCGTTCAAGGAATTGCAGAAAAGGGACAGTTGCACGCGGCTGGTGAGTCCATCCGCGATGATCACTGCCTTCTGCTGCACCACGTCTTCTAAGGTGGAGCGGCTGCATAGTGCCACGCAGAATCAAAGTCAGTGCAACTGCCCGAGTGTGATCTTCACGTAGTGCTCCTAATTTCATAGTAAAATAGCAGCCACAGATATCATTTCGGAAAAACCGTGGATACAGCACAGCGACTTGAATGCCAGCAATAAGTAATTGGACAACACAAGGTGAGGTTTTCATACATAGCACTTTCGTGTTGTTCGGTTATGTAAGTTGCTAGCTGTGCAGTGATCCTGTGTATGCTCTGTCTTTGTGTGTGTGTTTCGGTGATGTGTTTGAAACATGTACCAGCTATCCGAAATCGCTACCATTAACAGTAGGGATGTGCCAATCGAATCCGCAAATCCTCGAATCCTAGGCAGGGATTCGAGATCCGCGAATCCGAATCTCAGTGCCCAAAACGACGAATCGAATCTTTGGAATCCACCAACCAGGTTTGTTTGTTTATTTTTCAAACTGGTGCCTCCGGAGTCCGCCGAAAGCCTCATTGGCCGACAGACGTTTTCTTGTTTGTTTGTTTACATTGCTGTGAACTGAAAGAGCTCAGGCGGGAACTGTTACATTACAAGTTTAAAAGTAACCTGGTTTTGCTTCTGATTGTTTCTTAGTTTTATGGAAACAATCCACACTCGAGAATTTATGCATTTCTTGTAGTCGACGAACAAGATGTTAAATAACTTACTTTTAAGAACAAGTATATGGGTATATTTTCTCCTGAAACTGAAGCATTATTTAACTTGTTTTTCATAACACAAAAGTGTCATATTTTGCTTCAAAACATTTTTCACTAGAAGTGTTGTTTTTTTTTTCTGGCTTTTTAAACTCTTTTAAAAGAAAGGATTCGAAAGGTTCGAGATTCGTAAGATTCGTGGATTCGTAGAACCTTCCTTAAATTCAGATTCGGATTCGGATTCGAAAAATTTTGGATTCGTCTCGTCTCTAATTAACAGTCTTAACTTGGTCGCCGAGTCTTATCTCAAATGATTGCGACATACCTGAAAACTTCTGAGACCTCCAGTTCTCCTCTCATTTCTACCATACGGCGATACAGTTTCTGATGAACGGGCAATGAAGATATCTAGAAAAACGAGGGAATACGTGTACGTGCAACATATTTCCCACATGCGTTCGTATATGATAAAGGAAATAATACCAAAATGGATGCAGCGTGATCATTAAGTGTTCCCATGAGCACTCTTGAAAACTACATTGCCTACCCCATCCCACCCGCAGTCACCAAAATAAAGTGATGTTGCGTTGAGTGTGTTAGCAACCGTCTGATAGGGTGTTCCCGTCAGGACACGTATTTCATTGCTGACACACGCACTTCCATGCTTCCGACGCCATTCTACGAAGATTGAAGTGCGAAATGCCTCGATCAGCGGAACTAGGACTGTTCCATGCTCAAGCACGCAGGGAACTCAAGAAGATACAGACACGGAAAAAATGATGATGATGATTCGAGTTTTATCGGCGCATCGGCAACTACGGCCATAATGCGCCAAAGTTCCCTGTGTGATTGAGTCGCCATAGCTAGTCATGTACCAGTGGCATATCCAGAAAAAATATTTCGGGATGGGTTCTATGGGGGACTTTATATGAGAAAGGAGGATTCTCTTGCCCACTCTTGCTGCGCCACTATCCTGTACCAACCGGCTCCGTATATCTTGTTCCCTACCATGTTTGCACATAACCAACACGCTCTTCATGTGCTCACCCTAATGCCAGGTTGGGATGATCATCGACTGTCACACTAGCAACCAGTTCGTGTGTCAAATTCCAATTCCGTTACAAATGCCAAGGTCGTCCGTTTGCAACCTGACTTTTCAATGAAAGAGAGCTGGCGTTGACAGCGTTATAGAGCGACCTGGAAGACCTCAGAAGTCGATGGAAGGAGACGAGGGGTCCATTCAGAGGGCGGTGACGTGAGAGGGCTAACAACGCCGACGTTGGCGCAGTGGACTGAGAACGTTGGGAATCCAGTGGGACGTCAGTGAACGTTAGCACTGTGTATTAGATTCGACATCATATAAAATTCTATGGTCGTGCACATGTTCGTAACCCCACTCCACGCAACCAGCAATGCTCGCAGGGTCATCTCGCCTGCAGCAATAAGGAAATCACTTTTGGTCTCCGGAGCAACGGAGGTCTGTCCTTTGATTGACAAGTGCCGATTGATCATTTTTCATGTTAGTGGGCGTACCTGACCTGGAGGACGCCAAGGGAGTTTCACATGCCGAAGTGCATCGATCCAACAGTGAATTCTGATGGCGGGAGCGTTACGGTATGAGGATGCTTCTCGCTGTATGGCCTGGAAGCTTGAGCTGTTCTGGGCAAAACAATCATATCTTACCTGCAAATCTTGGACAACGGAGCATTGTGCAGTACTTCATGGCGGCCCTCAACCTGTACCTAGAGTTACTGAATAGCTCCGCTCATAGTATTGCATTCCTTTTCCCCGGCACTATGCCGGCAGTCGTCTGGCAATGTTGGGGGTTCTGCTCTCCCATTCGACAAAATCTGCAACTCGGCGGCGTTTTGTTGACACGCCAGTGAAACCGGACACTCTTAAAATGAACTTCACCGCATAACACTCTCCTAGCCAACTATCATCCCTAGTGCCATCGTTCTCGCCCCTGATTTGTTGAAAACAGGAGGGGTACGCCTTTTTTGTACAATTATGCGCTGCATAAGCGGTACAAAGCGGTCAGAATGTGCCTGGTGGACCCTTCAATGTGCCTCGCGTGTGGTGCAGTGGACGATGTCACCCACATATTGATACAGCGCAGACGCTTTACGTCGGAATGATGGTGATGATGGTTAGCGTTTTTAGGGTAGGAACGATAATCGCTCTTGACTGGTGTTTCCCGCATGACAGACCACCCCGCTACTCTCGGTCAGCTCTTGGGTCCGTGGGATAATCTCCGCAACCAGAGGCAAGCAATCTCTTCTAGTTGCCTTCCTGATCGAGTCAGGACCAACCAGTGAATTGTGAACAATGAAAATGAACTGCCCGTGCACAAGCTGTGTAGGACATCTGACAGTGTATTGTTCTTCGAATTCGTTCTAGTTCCGGAGTGTGTTGCGGTTATGCATTCCCTACAATAGAGCAGGTAGCGCCCTTGATGGCTGCAGAACGTTCCAAGCTACCTATCTATCATAATCCGCATCTACGCTCTTAATTTGGAGCCGCCTAAAACGCGTGTGACGCCTTGTGTAGGCGTCTTTCTACTTGAAAGACGCCGAACTGGATTCTGATCTAAGCGTCACAGTCTCGTGACTAGGTCGTTAACATGGGGCGAAGGAAGGAACGGAGTGTGACGCTTCGAGACATCGGCGTGTGACGCCGAAGAGAAGCCATTTGAGACGCCTAGATCATCGCAGTCACGTTAGGCGTCTCTTTCGTGACGGCAAAGAGGAGCGACAGACGCCAAACAGTCTGGCTCTAGCCACTCTCGCTCGTGTTCCAGCCAATCCATCTTCAAACTTCAAACCGTTGAACGCCTTCGCGTCGCATGCTTCTGCCCGGTACACTCCAGCACTGCCGATGTTTAGGTGAGTAAAGTACGTTTTGTGCGGTGTGCTGCATGGCAACAAAAAGTAATTTTATGTTCTAGTGGCCGGGAAACAACGGCTTGAGTTGATGCGTTAATGTCGCAGCTGACCAAGACGTCCTCGGCGTCTTTCGAGACGTTTGCAAGGAAGTGAACTGTGAATGCACGGAATGTGTCCGCGTGAATGAACTTGTTGAAAGAGCTTAAGGTGACCCTTACGAATACCTTGATTCCTTGGTCTAGAGCTTTTGGAAAGTTCGGCATCAACAATGTTTTTGACCTAGTGCGTATGCCACACTTGTGAAAACAAAGTCTAAAGAAACGGAAACAATCGGGATTTTGTGAACACGCAATGGTTACAGGTCATGCCCTGATGTTAGATGAACCGGTTATTTTAGCCCGGGAAAGCCGCCAGGGTGTAAGAAAGTAGTTGGAATGATGGCACATCAAAAAGACAGATAACATGATAAGCAAGCATCTGGGACCCTTACCCGACTGCTACGGCTCCCTACTGAGCAAATAGATCTGTGAATACTTTTTAGTAAAGAAATGTGTCTACCCAGTGTTTGGACGATTTTCAAGAAAAGGAAGGACACGACAGTTCCTGCCTGCCTATACATTTTGAACGAAGATGTTGTAAGTAGGGAAGATAATTCTTTATAAAGTGCTGGTATGAGCATATATTGTGAACATTACAGTTGGAAATTGAGGTAGAGATTCATTTTCGAACACCGTTTTGCACTGCAACACAAAGTCAACCCTGTCGTACATCTGCGATTTCTTCGGCCCCGGAATTCCGGCATCTTCCTTCTGCGTTTGGTAGCTGTGGCTCTTTGGTTCAGTTTCGAAGGCAATGTCCACTGCTTGTACCAAATTTTTTTAACAGCATGTGTTGCAAACAATACGACATACAAAACTTTATCAGCATCCCTGCGTACATATTGTGATATAAAAACGAAATATAACAGCAAAATATTATTACCTCTGTCTAGCAAACATTGTACTTTCTAAATGAGTCTTACATTTTGCGCAGGTTCCATAACAAGTCATTGCCTAGATGGACCTTGGGCTGTTTACTTTTTGGACAAGGAGCGCTCTATTGCATGTGGACCAACGTCCAACGATCGCGTCTCTTGAGAGGCAAGACACCAGCATTGAAGCTGCGCTCATTTTGTGTTTAGCTGTCAACTACATTTTGAACCTCTCGTATACCCGTCATCGTATGGACAGTTGCTTGAACTTCTCGAACAATACTTCAGCAAGCCACACCATTTGAAGAGGCTGGATGACCGGGAAAGTAAGGAAGATTATTGACATGATGTAATCCGTCCTCTGAGTGAATTTAAGGGAGCATTATAGATCTGAAGCGGACAGATCTGTGATATGTAACTGTGATATTTGTAAACCGGAAAGGGATACATCTGTAAATGCAAGCCCACACAGCACAAATAAATGTTTAATGTCTTTTTTTAATATAACAACTGGTGCATATGCTTTGCCTTACTCGTATTCTGTCACACCGAGTAATCCGTATGAACATTTTAAAATTCTGGGAGTGCACAAGAGGCAACGTAGTATTTGATACTTTGTATTCTCTAGGCTAGGAGACCCAACCGTTGCACAGAGTGGTAACCAGAGTAGCTATATTTCACATGGCGGATATAGGTTTACTATGTGGAAGAAGCCACTTCAGTACTTCTCTGTTGCGCCATTTTTGTCTTATTGTTGTTACATCGAAAAGGGGAAAAAAAAAGAAACACTGTCAAGGAGCCCGCGAAGAGGGAATCACACACGTAACATGAAAAACGGTTAGGAGCAACTAAGATTTATTTGAACAAGAACTTTCGTGCAAGAGACTGCACTTCTTCAGGTTACAAAACTAAGTGCGACACAAGTATATATACATACAACCCAAGAGAACAGATACAATAAAACAGGTTTCCAGAACCAAGTAAACAGAAAACAACCAGACAGTAATACAATGCATCACGTGAGCAACGGTCACATAAGAAGGCGTACGTACGGTGTACGTGGCTAGACATCCACCTGTGCCCCCGTTTTGTCACCACCAAATCTTTTGAACCCCAATTCTCCGAATCTCTCATTTACCCGTACACTTTCTCTTTCCCGATTCTTATGTGACCGTTGCTCACGTGATGCATTCTATTACTGTCTGGTTGTTTTCTGTTTACTTGGTTCTGGTAACCTGTTTTATAGTATCTGTTCTCTTGGGTTGTATGTATATATACTTGTGTCGCACTTAGTTTTGTAACCTGAAGAAGTGCAGTCTCTTGCACGAAAGTTCTTGTTCAAATAAATCTTAGTTGCTCCTAACCGTTTTTCATGTTATTGTTGTTACAGTTACGTTTACTGACTTGCCGTAATGTCTGAGCACATTCTGGTGTTTAATCGTCGCTCACGATGTTGTAACAGGGATCTATGGCCTGGTTCGGCTGCCCAGGGGCCGCCCTGGCTCACTGGCATCGGTGCCACCTTATGCCAAGTTATTCCCAGCATTTATTTCAGTTGTTTCGCAGTTTCCTGCAGTTATTTCATCAGACATTGTACATGTTCACTGAGGTATGTCGAACACAAGACAATATTCAAGCGACGACGTATGAAATCGCCTACATCGTCATCTACGCTTGTAGAATATATTGGAAAACTTTTCCTCCGCCCGCCACCAGGGAAGAAAGCCGGCGCCAGTGTTGCTGTGCCAAAATCTATACACTGTCTTGAAAAAATACTAGCAACAATTTTAGGCGAAAAATGTATTCTGCGTTTTAGGATTTCGTCGGAACTGAGCAAATATTGCTGAAATGTTTATGCATTGTTATTGCTTTGCGATGCAAAGTGGCTTGTCAAAACGCAGTAAGTGCCGCAGTAACTACCAATTCACTATTGCAGATGTAAAAGTTGAAAACATCATATATCGCTGTCAGATATGCATAACAGGATTGTCATGACGTGATAAATACTGCGATTATTATGCGTTTTACAGTGTGACCGTTTTTAATCCGCGTTTACAATGGAAGTTTTACACGCTTGCTATGTTTTACACGTTTTTACTACTTTTTCAGCGTTGCTTGTTAGCACACATGTCGTACATGGCGTGACATTCGTAGCAACTGTTTCAGCTGCTGTCAGTGGACTCGCCCTTTAATGCGTTAGCATTAGAAGGCTCATGTAAAAAAGACGGCGGTGTCCATCTGCGGACACGTGAAAGAAACGAGACGGAAGGAAGAAGCAGTTTGAACGAAAACAACGAGGACAGCGCGAAACGACACGCGAGTTATGTTATCTTTAGACTCTTGCTGCGACTGCGACTTTAGACTCTCAGAGATTGCGATGAATCCTGATGTGCCCATCCAAATCAAGGGCTCCTTCTACATCACTGGAGCCAAATGTCCTGGAAACCGAAAGGCCGAAAGTTGCCATCTAGCTAAGGATGCTCTGCTCTCCCTTCAAATCCGTGTACGCGGTGGAGGGGGGCAAAAGGGAGCCGGTCCTTCATATATGGAGAAGGGCCCGATGATAACGCGGTCTGCCCCGGGTGGGCCGTGTCTTTTACTGCGCGGCCTATCAAACGGTCGTCGGGGCAGCATCGCTTGAGGTGCTGTTCCCGGGAAGATTTTTTTTCTAAAGATTAGCATTACACCTCGAGAGATTCTCAGCAACGTTTACGAATACGGTGAGTCCTGTGCCGTATACGCCTTCCCACAGATCTCAACGTCGTTACTGTGTACCTCCAGCCAGGGATTACACACAGGCAAGCGGCAACCGCTGTAAACCACATGATGGACTGCGTTATGCTTACTCAGGAGTGGGTCGTCATGGTAGGAGACTTCGACCAAGACGATGTGAAAGTGTGCCACGTCTACCAAACGACGCCTCTGGGTCATTACTCAGGGTGGCGCAAGCCTTCAAAAAACTTCAGGAAGATCCATTCGTGGATCCCTTGAAAATGCGTCAGCATAACCCTTTTGAAACGCCTTACGGCAACTCCTTAAGTTAAAGCCTAACACGAAGCTTGAAACGTAAAAAGAGGAAGAAAAAGAAGGAACCACAGAAAAGAAACAAAATAGGAAAGAGGAAGCAAAAGAAGAAACCAAATAAAAATAAGCAAAAAAGAGAAAAGGAGGACAGAAAAGAAGCAAAAAAAAAAACAAAAGAGAAAGGAGGAAGCAAAACAAGCAATCGAAGGAAACAAGCAAAACAGGAAGGAGGAAGCACAAGAAGGCTTATGCTGACGCATTTCCAAAGGATCCACCAATGGAGCTTCCTAAATTTTTTTCAGTGATCATTAGAGACTTGATGTGACTGCGTACTGAAGACCATGCGTGATGTAGTGTAGATGATGTACGTAACGTAAATGTAGGACATTTCTCTCGTGTAGGAATTCGGTGGACAACAGTACAAGTAAAACAATTAGAAAACTCGCCTGTAGCATTGTGGTGAAGGGAGACAGCATTATGGTAATGGGCCGGAGCTTTGGATACTTGAGGATGTCGTCCACAGACTCGACTCTGGTAACGTCTGACTTGGCCATGAGCGTCGCCTTCGCCACACCGTTGAATAAATTAATGATGATAAAACTGCTGATGAGCCACACAGCTAGGAGGATGCGGTTGGCGTTGGGCACGAATTTCACCTTGGTAGCTGCAGTAAGACAGCAATAATGCTTGTAACGGCGATTTATAGTTTGCCCTGACCCAACCGTTTGCTAACTGACACAACCGTGCAGCTCCACAATCTCTCAGTTTTATGAAATACTGCCACATAATACTCTGTCTTTTTCTGTAATAAAGTAATAGCCTATACATGATGAAGCTTATATTGCCCTTGGTCAGCATCCATGCACCCTCCCGTTCACTAAGATTTCCCCTTATTTTAGAGTAGATCGTTTATACACGGAGGCGGAGCCTATTTTGTACCAATTATGCACGTGCATAATGCATACAAAATAGGCTTCGCCCACCGTTTTCAACAAATTTCAACAAAGGGGCGAGAACGTTGTCATTCCGGATTATGGTTGGCTATAGGAGCGTGCTATGTGGTGAAACGCATTTTTAAGAGTGTACACAGCACACTAATTATTAGAAACAAGGCCTGTGCTCAAAGATGAAACACGTGAACGGTACACACATCAAGCGTCCATGTACATTACGCATAACAGTTGTATGGGGAGTGGAGGAGGTATACGTACCGCACGCAAAAAAATAATCAGGTAAGGATACACCAAACATAACGCAAAAAGAAAGGTTCTTGGAGCAGTCACACAATGCCCTAATCCATTACTGAAACCATAAGATTGAGGTTTCAGTTTCAAGAAACACAGACACGACGCGGACGCCACATGGGGACGCTGTCACCAGACACCATGTTCGCCCAGACCACACCACACCACACTGCCACCGCCGCTGCCTCGACCTGTCTTAGCTACGAGACTGGATAGGAGCGGACACTGACAAAATCCGTAGCCAACGAAAGCGGCGGAGCAAGCGTTGCCAACAGTTTTCGGAATTTCGCCTGTTTTCACGGGTTAAAAATACGCGACATTCCCTCGGCAGATTCAATATGGCTGCCTCCGGGCGCATACATTGAGAGAGGAAAGAGCCACGTCCAAGTCCTTTGCTCTCCTCCGATCCTCCTCCCCGCCTTTCCTTCTAGCCTCTCTCCGTAAGATTTCTACAGTTCCGACGAAGACGTCAATCAGGCGGTGCATGAATGGCTAGGCACTCGACCAAAAACTTCTGTGCTGGAATACAGGCGCTTCCCAACGATGGCGAGCAGGGGGACGACGTAGAACAACAAAAACAACTTTATTTTAAGATGATGAATGGGGATTTTCATCGCCAGAGGCGATACTCTACCCCGTTGGTATTCATTTTCATTGTTTATCAATAATTATTGAAGTGGACAATATTTGTACGGGCCGCGTTGAACCGGCGCGCCCGTTCTCCTCACTGGGTATAACCGGGAGCTTCTCTTTCCCCAGTCCTCTCTCCACTTATCAAGCAAAGCCGCAGTTGGCATGGGAGGGCACAACGCCGGCCTCGGTAGTTTCTTCCTTTTGAGCGGAAATAAAAGGAACCCTACTGAAAAAAACAGTATACTGGACAGACTGGAAACCAATATCGAGCGTCAGACCGGATTATTGACCCAGTCTCGATACTGGTCTTACTGGATAACCCAGTGTGGACACTGGTGTTACTGGACGGCCAAGTATGGGCACTGGCCTTACTGGACAGTCCAGTGTGGGCACTGGTGATTGATTGATTTTTAAAAGAAAAAATGGGCACTGGTCTTACTGGAGAGTACAGTGAGGACACTGGTTTTACTGGAGAGTCCAGTGTGGTCACATAGGTGTGCGCCCATCGGCTTTTTCAAGTCCTGTTCTACATGCAGTGTCGTAGCCTGTGAGGCAAATAAGCAGTGCTGTCTGACCTTAAACTGCATGCGTGGTGGTATGGACACTGAAATGCGGAAGAACTCACTCACTATTCCCAGATTTGTTTTCTTTATTATGTCACTTTTGTGTTTTTATTTTGTTGCTTTGCCTTGCCGGGCAACAAATCCAAAACGAAATCTGCAAGGATTCGCTGACTAGTTTTACCTTTGCTTCTTTTGGAAGGTCAGTGAAAAGCTCAATGTAAAGTGGCAGATGCCATCTGAAAACAAAAGGTTGGAGATGTTCAGTACGTGCTGTATTATTTGAAGCAGACCCCTCAATTTGCTCAGAGAAAGAAATGCAAATTGACTGAGGCTGCAATCTGAACGTTTACTCAATGATAAAAAATAACTGCAACATGATCTTACTTAGGTAATGGCCTCCAGCTTCTCTGGTGTTGTCCGTGATGAGTCTGTGACGATCTTGAATGCCTCCTCTCTGGCACGGCTGCGCTGAAATGCAACTTGTGGCCGTTTCATGTTGTGTCCAGAAATGCTGCATCAAATCGTTGACTGCGCTTGTTGTTCATTGTGCCCGCTGTTCGTTCACAGGAACAGAACTGTCATTCCCAAGGTGAATCTGGAATTTGTACGCATAGTGAGTATCAAAAGAAAATATTGTATTCATAATCGTTTGTTGCTATTGAATACATTGCATAAAGTACCCATAGACTCAGAGAACAGGCTGATGTTGCACAAGCTATTGCAATGGCTACAATTTGCCGATTGAAATACCGTACACGGCGTACTTCACCCAAGATACAAACAAACAATGATAGTAGGGGACAAACAAAAACAAAAACAAACAAACAAAATAGGGGAAACGAAGGCTCCCCGATGGACGCTGTCAGAAAAGTACCCAGTGTACGTCATCTCTTTTACCTTCACAAACTGAATGTGGACCGAGAGATAGTGATACGGTACGTTGCACTGATCTGTGCCCCTCTATTTGTGAGGGCAGGACGGCAGGCACGAGCACTTCACATGATATTTCAGGTTCAAAATTAAGTTTTGGAGTCCACTGTACAATGCGAAATGCAAAAAAAGAAAAAAAACTCATATGTTCCAGTTTATTAATCAGTGGAGGTAATTTAAATTGCACATGCGAGAAAAACACCTATAGCGAATGATCTTGGCACGGAGGACCATCTACAACAATTATGATTATCTTGGTCACTTGGTATAGACAGACCATGGTATATTCGTCGTGGAGAAGGCAGTCATATTTTGGGTACTTGTTTGCTTCTCTCCAGCAAGGCTAGTTTGAACTTTTTGCATAACCGGAGTCTTCCCTGAATTCAAGGTTGCCTGTTTACGGCGATACCTGATTTTTACCGTCAAACTGCGTTCATTGAGATATCTGTAGGAATGTACGCTAACTTGTTTGGCAGCAAATGCAGTTACATAACCATTTGTACCAAATCAGTACAGTTAGTTTGGGTGACTGATGAAAGATGAAAGTCACTGAAAAGGTTAGCTAGCTGTAGGACTCGAACCGTCAATTGTTTCTTGAGTAACTGAGCCCAATTTCTCCCCGAATTTAGTATTCAGCGTATTGGAAGTTTTTCGACTCGAATTCACATGAATTTAGAGCCGAGCGATTACTTAAATTGCTCAATATATGTTATTTCGAACACAAAATGGTCATTCGTGCATTCTGACCTTCTTTCGCCCTTGGTTGTCAATTAGCAAAGTTAGTTTAGTATTTGATGGTTCTCAGCAGCCAAAAGCAGCCCGATAAAAATTGTCGATAAACCAACATACACGGTGGACAGTAACTATTCTGAGGCTAGAACACACGGCACAGACAAACTCAACAAAGCCTGAATGCTTTAGAACATGGCTTGTTCAAAATATAGCAGGCCGCTACCAGGATCTCTTTTTTTTTTCGACGATTGCTTTGTAATTGTCCACCTATGTTACACATCCACATCCAGCACGTCCACCATTTGTGCACTGACAGTGAAAGGATACAAAAACAGTAACCGACATAACATAATGACACGGAAGGATAAGTGAGTGACCCGGTAGAAGAACGTTGACAGAGTGATGAGCGTTACGAAGGAACACAAGAAGCAGATCCAGGACTGAAACAGACAGAAATGGTGTCCACGTATAATTACAGCACCAGCAAGGACTAACAACGCCGCCATAGAGAACGCGTTAAATACTACGTATTTACCTCTTTGTCAAAGCTGTTGATGTACGATTCTGAACTGGTTACCCATGCTTGTCTCATCCCACTTATTATAACGAAGTAGTCGTCGAAAAGCGAAAAGGATGACTGGAAAGCTTCGAAATGGGAAGGCTCAAGGTGGTACGGCCCCAGTGCCACGTCTGCAGTCTACAATTCACTCAAGTCACTGAAAAGGTTAGCTAGCTGTAGGACTCGAACCGTCAATTGTCTCTTGAGTAACTGAGCCCAATTTCTCCCCGAATTTAGTATTCAGCGTATTGGAAGTTTTTCGACTCGAATTCACATGAATTTAGAGCCGAGCGATTACTTAAATTGCTCAATATATGTTATTTCGAACACAAAATGGTCATTCGTGCATTCTGGCCTTCTTCCGCCCTTGGTTGTCAATTAGCAAAGTTAGTTTAGTAATTGATGGTTCTCAGCAGCCAAAAGCAGCCCGATAAAAATTGTCGATAAACCAACATACACGGTGGACAGTAACTATTCTGAGGCTAGAACACACGGCACAGACAAACTCAACAAAGCCTGAATGCTTTAGAACATGGCTTGTTCAAAATACAGCAGGCCGCTACCAGGCTCTCTTTTTTTTTTTCGACGATTGCTTTGTAATTGCCCACCTATGTTACACATCCACATCCAGCACGTCCACCATTTGTGCACTGACAGTGAAACGATACAAAAACAGTAACCGACATAACATAATGACACGGAAGGATAACCTTCGAATTCCTGTTCCTACATACACAACGCGCAAACACAATATTATTTTGCACAGATATCACATTTAAGCAGGCAAAGCGCTGGAGCAAGCGAATCCTACACCCGCACAGCGAAAATACACCCACTGCATTGAAGATAGGTGGTAGAGTAAGCAAGAACACAACACACACTACTGTTAGTCTAACGTGCATGAGTAACACGAAACAAATAAATAGTACATTACCGGTAAGTTCCAAGCTGGTCCGGCAAGTTCCACGTCTTGTCACGTATAAGAGGCACGGCACAGACAAAACACCTTTTACGTCGTCAGACAAATGGCGAATACAACAACAAACGTCACGCACGATGGTGCAATATCTTGCCGGTTAAACCATAGCCTATGGTTAAACTCAACGCGTTATAGTTGAAGTTGACCACAAGAAACCACGTGGAAGAAGCAGCCGTTTGTATTGTACGACGCTTTTTCATTGTTCTCCTGCTACATGGTTGCCAGACACAACGGTTTGAAGCCGAAACGAGCGACGGTTTGGCGACTTAAATTACTTCAGTTTTGCAGCGTGACCGTTTTTATGTTATGGGAACGACAAAATCTGTATGAGGACGTGAATAAGCAAAGATCACGAATGCGTCAAGTTTGGAGAATGAAGAAAGTTTTTTTTTTTTTAATTGAGCGATTAGCTGGCGCCTATGAACTGACAAATTACAGCTGAGACGCCAACGATTCAGAAATCCAAATAGCTTCGAGATCAGGGCGACCTACTCGGATTGATTGCAACTAGCATATAATTTATTAAGCATGTAATCGCATGCTTGAAGTGGCCCAGTATGGCATTGAAAGCATGGTGACCGGGCATTACCGGTAGTGCGTTACAACACCGTGTCAGCGAGTAATGATAATTCATTATATTTTCGAGACTCAAGAGTGCATATAGCGTGTAATGCATTATATTCTTGACGGGTAATATGTCTCTGTTAGCAACTTGAAGAATGTAATGATCGAGTGCACTGTACAAACGTATAATTATTTGGTAATGCATTTTAAAGAATAATGAGTAACGTAACTAACTACTTTTTGAAGTAAGAGTACCACATCTCTGATCTCTAAGACACTAATCCAGTGGGTCCATAACCTGTATTGTCAGTATACACTGGATTACAGTATCGCCAGTGTCACTTCCACTTCTTCCAGTGAAACTCCAGTACGGCCGTACATCAGTGTAAGCTGGTTTCCATGTACCCAGTGGAACTCCAGTAAGTTGAGTATCCAGTATACACTGGTTTCCAGTGTATCCAGTGAAACTCCAGTACTGCCAGTAACCAGTGTACACTGGTTTCCAGTGTATCCAGTGAAACTCCAATACTGCCAGTAACCAGTGTACACTGGTTTCCAGTGTCCCCGTGAAAGTCCAGTATATCCAGTGACCAGTGTCAACTGGTTTCCAGCATTGCCAGTCTGATCTCCAGTCTTTTCCAGTCTTACCAGTGGCATTTTCACTCTGGCCAGTAACATTTCCAATTTAAAGCTTACTGTTTTTTTCAACAGATCGGTAGCTCAGTCGGTAACGTGTTGGCATGCTGGGCTCAAGATCGCAGATTCGGACCCAGCCGAGGACGGTAGCAGTGTGGGGTGGTAAACATTGCTTCCACAATCGTATGTCGGCGATTTCCGGAGTACATCAAAAGAACGCAAGGTAGTCGAAATGGACCATTTCCATGTACGCGTCACTCCTGGCGGCGAGAGACGACATGATGAAAAGACGGCGAAGCAATGATGACAAATTAACACAGCGTGGGCATAGCCGGCATTTTTTTAGGATATAGCAGGATAACATTAGCTTTGAATGGTACAGTCGGCTTCTGTTGAAGCCGTGATGTACCCCAAAAACCACACGAAAACTCGTTAAGACATATATTCATAACAGTTGACACAACACATTACAGGCAATGCGAGAAGCTTCAAAGCGCATGCACCAACACCGGCAAAGAGAAAGATGTTGGGGACGGAGAGCGTGACACGTGAGTTCTTCGTCGTCATTCACAGGAAACCATCTTTCTCCATGCGCCCAGCGGCGTGAATGCAAAGCTCCCGCTTCATTCGGTGATGCTTTTACGGTGGGAAACGGAAGAACCATACACCGACATTTATGCCTTTCAGGTTTCGGCAGTTGACACATTATAGGCATTGCGAGAAAAAGCTTCGCCAACTCGCATCACAGCCTACAGCATGTTTTCATGTCAACAAACATGGCGGCCGCCGCCAGAAGTGACTGGGCGTGCGCATACGCGTACCCACACTCTAAGAAAAAAATGTATGATTTTCTACCCATTTCGGTAGAGCTGCACTGCAACCACATTTCTACTCCAACCACTTTTACCTTTTGGGTATAACTGCAGAGTAGAAACAAACTACAGACTTGAAACTGTCGCCCTAGCAGCTTGGGTAGATTCTACCCTTTTTTTTTCGTAGAGCAAACGTGAGAGAGAGAGAGAGAGAGAGAGAGAGAGAGAGAGAGGAGCAAGGGAAAGGGACGCCGCCGCTTATACCCGCGGGGGAGAAGACGCGTGTGAATTGGCACGAAATGGTAGAAGTACCGTCCCGCTGCAACTCTGGGTAGGAAATTCTACCTTTTTTTCTTGGAGTGCAGAAATAGTTCATTATCTGTAGTCGTATTCTGCGGCACGTGGAGACAACCCTCACGTGTAACATAAAAGCACGTCCCCTACTAGCCATGAGGCAGTTCTATGAATGGATGGATTCGCCCTTGATGCCGACAGCCAGATTTCCTCAAACAATGTGTATAATTGTGTTATAATAACAGTTGAACTGTTTTGAGTACAACTGCTGTACTACCAATTCTACTCATACCAGTAGAAACGTTGTATCCTTGCCGTTCTACTCATTTGAGTACAATTCTGGTTGCAACGCAGTTCTACCCGGACGGGTAGAAAGTTATCTTTTTCTTAGAGTGTAGTTTATCTCACACACGTACTGATACCAAACGTACTAAGGAAGGTGCGTTTGATCGTATTACCCCATTCGTCCTGAAGCGGAACACTGTATATGTATTTACCTTCCATAAAAAGCACTTCGATGTAGGCATAAAAGTATTTTGTAGCATCCTCAAACACAGAATACTTGGACTGGTGAGTGACCCGGTAGAAGAACGTTGACAGAGTGATGAGCGTTACGAAGGAACACAAGAAGCAGATCCAGGACTGAAACAGACAGAAATGGTGTCCACGTATAATTACAGCACCAGCAAGGACTAACAACGCCGCCATAGAGAACGCGTTAAATACTACGTATTTACCTCTTTGTCAAAGCTGTTGATGTACGATTCTGAACTGGTTACCCATGCTTGTTTCATCCCACTTATTATAACGAAGTAGTCGTCGAAAAGCGAAAAGGATGACTGGAAAGCTTCGAAATGGGAAGGCTCGAGGTGGTACGGCCCCAGTGCCACGTCTGCAGTCTACAATTATGCAGGTTACGGCACAAGTAATATGTGAAACAAGGGTCACAAACTAGAAACAGAACCATTTGTTCCATCAAGCAACTTCGTATAGCTAATGTGTGATGTTACTACCCACAGTTCTGGCACGTGTTTGCATTGCTGATATCAAAATTTACGTTACTTTGCAGGGCTGAGAGTAGAGCGGAATTCTTCACACTGCCTGTGGCGTTTGTTGCACTCTTAAAAATGAACTTCACCGCATAGCACGCTCCTAGCCAACCATAATCTCGAATGATATCGTTATCTGCCCTGATTTGTTGAAAACGAGAGGCGTACGCCTTTTCTGTGACAATTATGAACAGCATAAGTGTCACAATTGTCACACTGTCATTGGCTGCTCCGCACGTTTTCCGTTGCAGCCCTCCCTTTCCCTGCTCGGCATGCCCACCCGTCGCCGTGCTGCGTCGTCTGCTCATCTGAGCAGGCCGAGTGTTTTTTCGTTGACTGCAGAAAACAAAGCGCGCCATGCAGCTCCACCTGGATATGTGCTGTAAATGAAACAATTGTACACGTTTCTTACTAAATTTCTCTGTTAAGCGCGGTGGAAGCTGCCGTAAAGCTCGAAAAGTGCACGGTTTTCCTATACGTTTCATTGCGAAAGCGCAAAAACGATGGGAACGCCAGCGCCGCGCCATCTGTCGCGAGGCGTCGAAAACTACCTTTCTCCTTCGCCGAAATTGACTCTATCTGGTCACGCGCCGGCACTTGCTTCCATAGGGAGTTTCACTTCCCGTCTTTCTTATACCCCTGTCACACGGCAAATTGAATGTCATTCGCAGCGAATGATATTCGTACCGAATGGCATTCGTTCTGTGTCACTCGGTGAAAACAAGTGGCATTACATGCGAATGGCAACCGCCTAGCGAATGAGTTCCTGAAACTCATTCGCTTTTCCCTCTCGCACCGACTGCGTACCCTCGTTGCTAGACAGGTGGCAAAAATAACAGCGATAAACCGTTAGGGGAAATTAAACACAAATGAAAAGTTGTACTTCAATACTTTATCATGAATTCAATACCTTTGCCATGAACGAAGAAAGGGTTAACACTGTTTTTCGGAGAATGACCCTCCTTCCCCCGCCGTGTTGCTTCCTGCTTGCCTTGGCTTGTGATACTTAGCCAACTGAGCATCGTCCGAAACGCAACAATTTTGTGAAATAATCTAATCTTTTGCTAGTTTCGAGAAAAAGAATTAAAAATGTAACGAATGTACCTGTATGTAGCTTCGTCCCTGGTATCTTAACCGTCGACAGTGACATCATTTGCGAATGACATTCTTTTTCTTCCTGTAGCTCGGTGAAATACAAACGAATGACATTCGGTGTGAATATCATTCGCTGGGAATGCCATTCAATTTGCCGTGTGACAGCGTCCATGCTGTAGAACGGGACACGTACTCACTCTCTTCACGTTCTCTCCATCCTTTTTTCTCGTACATAGACATACATACACCAGAAGGATGCGGCAGCGGCACCTGGTGAACATGATAGAAAGCAACACACGAGACAACAGACGAACAGTGCACAAGCCTCAAGGTGCTTTGGTTCGCGCACTCGACCGGCAATCGACAAGTGTGTCGTTCCATTACGAGCCGCTTTCTGGCTTTTTCGGCAGCTGCCATATTTCAATTTGTTCGCTTTAGAAGACTGCCGTGGCAACAGAAAGCGACCTTCGAGGAAAGGTGTTGCCAGATGCCTCGGTAGATTGTGCGCCCCGTGACATCACACTTCTCAAAACTATAAATTAATTTTACGGTGCTTCCGAGTCCAAACAATATTTGGCAGAATACGGCGTGGGACACGAAGATTTAATGACATAAATCCGGTTGAACTCTTAAGAATAGAATATAGTCCGCAGTGGTGCTCCACAGACAAACATTTACATCGATGTGAATCTGCATTCCAAATTTTACAGCAAAGACAGTAATAGACGCGTAGAAACTGGAAACCGAGAATGCTGAAATGTATCCAGCTGTGACATCACTGCACGTCTCTCCGCCAGAGGGGGAGCACGCGCTTACGGCTACCAATGGGAGTAATCGCAGCTCTAGGTTGTTTGACGCCAGAATGCAGAGTTCGAGGTAACTCGTTACAAGTAACTGGTTACTGTAACTAAGTTCTTTTTTTTGTTGTTGATAACTTGTAATTTAACTAGGTACTTTTGCGCCGTGGTAACTTTCAGAGGAACTCGTTCCTTTTTCAGGTGACTTTGCCAAAGTAACTTAAGTTAAGTTCCAAGTTACTTTAACTCGCTTTTGACTCACGTCCACATATTTTCTTGCTTTCTCTCCGGTTCCTTCCTGGAATTTTTTGCCATAAAACGTGATATTCAATCAATGACAGTATTTTATTCAGCAAGTAAGAACCGCTGCCATTGAAATGAAGCTGAACCATTGTGCGCCAACAGGGGGTAAGATGCAAAGCGTTCGAATAGACCTTTACCAGAGAAACGTCATCATGACATTGGTAGACAGACTGAATCCGAAACAAATCGGAAGAAGGGCTGGGTTCCACGAACGGGCACTTGTTCGCTGTCTCCCATTGAAAGGAAAGTAGGACCGAGGGTCGCGTCCCTTTAAGGGACCATGTCGTAATCCCCTCATGACCATGGCTTTCAGGCGCGACCTTTTCACCTCTAGCTTCGAGCGTAGTTCAATTCTACCAAATTTTGGCGCTGTCGAACACTATGACGTCATTTTTTTACAAACAGGGAGAGGTCAGTCGTTGGACATAAACGAAAACGATCTAAGCGTGTTGCACTCCACCGCAGGCAACTTAAGGTCTCACTTAACTGCCCACGCGCGCTGCACCTGCGTAATGCTATTTTGTGTCCGGAGTAACTTGGAAGTAACTCGTTCTTTTTTTTAAATAACTCAGTGACTGCGAGTTACATTTCACGCTGAAGAGCATCGTTATTAACTTAGTTACATTTTTCACACGGTAACTTAACTTGTAACGAGTTCTTTTTGACGGGTAACTTCTCAATCTATGCCAGAATGTGATGTGCACGTGCGGCCCGTTCAAGGGTTTATATTTCGCCAAGTAGCCACTTTTACCCTCAATGCTCCGGCGTGGAGTTGCAATACGTGCACGATATAATGAACCACATGTATCAAAGCGTCACAACACCTTTAAGAATCCTGTAAGAGAAGTAAGGAACACCCTACATTGCAAAGCGGTTCCTGGAAGAGAATGTCTGAGCAGGGAAGAAATAAGAGAAATGCGTTGAATCCCACCTTTTCGTTGAGCATCTTGAGTGGTCCACTGAAGGACCCGTTGGGTGATATATCGCCCCACTTGCCGTCGATAGAATAGGCGAATTCGTACCTGGACCGAAGGTCACCATTCAATCAAATGAAAACCACTGCGTCATTGATTTAACAGTCGTGCGTGTAGGTGTTTATTATAGTGTTCTACGATATTCACGCAAGTCCATGTGAATTTAATGCTTTACATGGTTTCTAACCAAAATCTATTATAAGTTCATGAGCCATAAATTTTAGGATATGTCTACACAGTGCGTATGTGCCCTGTGTCACGGGAGATATCTTAATAACAATTACCCAGGCAGCACACTATCCTGGTCCACTATTGTCGGGACACTAGAACTACCGGTTCTATATAGGACCACGTTTACCATTATTCTTCCAATAATCGTTGCTGCATGGGAATGTTGGTCCAAGGTTGCCATCAGCCTGTCAATATTCGCTGTTCACAGGAAATATTGTCGCCATATAGCCATGAAATAGGCTATATTGGCTGAATATGGGCAATGTGGTCTACTTATAGACGGGAGCAAACCATATCGGATGGAAGCGGGCAGTGCGGTCCGAATATTGCCGGTGACCAAACAACATTGACTCAAAGTGCGCAATGCGGTCCGAATATAGCCGGTGACCAAACAACATTGACTCAAAGTGCGCAATGTGGTCCACATATAGCCGTCGGCCAAAGAATGTTGGCTGAAAACTGGCAATATTGTTTACATATGACCGTCAGTCAAACAATATTCCATGGAAGTTCAAAATATGGTCAACATATTGCCGGCGACCTAACAATATTGGATGGAAATGGGCAATATGGTCTACATATAGCTGTCGGCCAAGGAATATTGGCCGCAAACTGGCAATATTGTTTACATGTAGCCGTCGGCCAAACAATATTCCATGAAAATTGGAAATATGGTCTACATATTGCCGGCGACCGAACAATATCGGATGAAAATGGGCAATATGGCCTACATATAGCTACCGACCAACGAATATTGGCTGAAAACCGGTAATATGGTCTACATACATCCGTCGATCAAATAATATTGGATGCAACTGGGCAATATGTTGTACATATAGCCGTCGACCAAATAACGTTGGATGAAAGTTGGAAATATGATCTACATATTGCCGTCGACCAAATAATATTGGGTGCAGCTGGGCAATCTGGTCTACATATAGCCGTAGAACAAATAATATCCCAGGCAGCACACAATATGCATGGGACCCGTTTTGCCATGACTTCCCCATACTGGCTCAAACTTGGCAATATGGGCCCATATAGTCAAGTTTGAGCCAATCTGGGGAAAATGCCGGCAATATGGGCCCCATATTGCCCATGTGGTCCTCATATCGGCTGAAAATGCGGAAAATTGGACGAACCCGTATTGGGTACTTGTACTGAATGCCAAGCAGATTGCAATGCAAGATTAGACGTTGAAGCGTGTGAAATGCGCTACTGAATACGTCGTTACATCCAACAACTTCCCGCACACGATACACATTGTTCGAAACAGTCAATATCTGGCACTCCCACTGTAACATGCACTGTAACTCAGCTGGTACAGCTGATGCAAACAGCCGTCACCTTGCTTCGCGATGCCAAATCGGTCGTAGCTGCGGACGAAACGAAACGACACAGAGCGTGTGGTCGTTTCAGCGAAATCGCGCGTCCTACAACGCGTAGTGCGCATGCGCGACACTCACATCGGTCGTTTCATTCGAGCTAAAATATCGTTGGTCATAGTCTCTAATGGCAATGGAAACTGCAAGTCAAGTAAAAAACGCAATGTTTGATAGAAAGGGATATCCGTTCTGTACAGCTAGCCTTGAAGTTATGCAGATGCAGCGCGATATGCTGAGGCGTATGTCCGTCACCATCACGAAAGTGTTTCGCTCCTCTGTACTCTAGCAGCCGGCTGTAAGTTTTTGGATCAATAGTGATAGTACTGACATCCCAATGGCGGTTTCTGATGGGTGTTTCGTATCGGTAGTTCTCTGCAGGGACTACCTTGACCCTTGAGCAAGACGGGCACTGCACTTGTTCTTCGTTTTTAGGGCGATCTACTATTGTTTTGTTTCTTTCCTTTCTGAGGGCTACCGGCCTCCTCCACGAACTGTAGGGATTTCCTTCCCTCGTCATCCTTTCATGTGAACCCTTTTGGAATGGGGTAGGGTCCTGCACTCAACGCAGGGAAACATCCCACATCATCATCATCATCCATTCATCTATGTTGTTGCTGTTGTTGTAACGCGGCGCAACATAAATCGGGTAGATGTGCACGAAAAAAAAAAAGACGAATGAAGTAATAGTGGTGGATATTATACCGTATAATGCATTTATTGCACGCACTCATCATCGGCATTGTCACGGAAGAATTGGCACGATTCGGGCAAAATGGGCTGCCAATATAGGCAGCTCATACGGGGCCGATACTGGTGAACCTGGCAACCCACACTGGGCCAGTATTGGTGTGTTGCCTGGGATATGGTCCACTTTCAAATGCAATATTGGCCCAACACCTTTCGGCGGAACTGCTAACAGGCTTTTCGAGACAACCGTGCCGTGAGCAATGCCCCGATTGGGGGGGGGATATGTTTATTGAGAAAAAAAAGCAAGGAAAGGTTAGTCAGGCAAAGGCCGACTTGCTATTCCTTTCGTAAAGAGGAACGGAAAAGGAAAGGGGACGAAAAGATAGGAAGAAAACGAAAAAAGGAAAGAGGGCGGCAAGAAAGAAAACGAAAAAAAAGAGGAAAGAAAACGAAAAAAGGAAAGAAAACTAAAAAAGGAAAAGAAAAGAAAGAAACGAAAAAAGGAAAGAAAACGAAAAAGGAAAGAAAACGAAATACACACACACAGACAGATACACAAAATGGCCTTAGAGGCTGGTCGAGAGACCGGTTGCACGGAGAAAGCTCCGATTGGGCCTATTTACCCAATCAGGGGCGTTTTTAGGGGGGCGGGGGGTCCGGATGTCCTGACCCCGTCAATTCCAGACTTGAACATATGGTACAATGGACCAATCCCAGCATGCACCTGGCACTTGTCCATAGCGGACCCCCCCCCCTCGGAAAAATCCTAGATCCGCCCCTGTACCCAATATGGTACCAATGTGAGGCCAATATTGAGCTACTGACTGCACATTATGTGGTGTACATTGGCAATGCTAGAGCTAAATATCGACTGCCAATATTAGGCCTTGCTTGGCCAACATTGGGAATCCGAGATAGCCTATATTTGTCCAGCCTGGGACCCACATTGGGGTGCTGCCTGAGTACATAATTAACTTCGTTTAAGCGCCTAGATCGCTATGAGCTTTAGGGTGGTCGGTACCATCCCTGCTAACTTACATAAAGGCTCTACGCAACTCCTCAACGCTCCTTGTACTTGTCTTCCTTAGCGCGTTCCACGCGTGACCGATCAGACTGAGTTTTGGAGAGTGTGCGAGTCAATCCAAAAGACGGATATTCTCATACACGAGATGCTGTCCGCCCTTCGTGGACGAACGGTGTCGTCCATGTACCGGGAGTCAGGGCCCATGCCAAAAAAACACATTCCTGGAGAGCTGGGACGGACATGGCTAGCGTTGGGATCCGGGATCCCGGCTGTTTTCGACATCCCGAAATCATGAGATATGCTCCAAAAAATGCCGGAATTTCGGGATTTTTTCGAAATCGGCATCTGCAGCATTGAAGTAATTATTCAGTGGTTGAGTTCCGTATGTCGAAGCTCGGCTTCGCCCAGTATTAAACGGAACGGCTTCGACATACGGAACTCAACCACTGAATAATTACTTCAATGCTGCAGATGCCGATTTCGACAGCGAAGCCGAGCTTTGACATACTGAACTCAACCACTGAATAATTACTTCAATGCTGCAGATGCCGATTTCGACAGCGAAGCCGAGCTTCGACATACGGAACTCAACCACTGAATAATTACTTCAATGCTGCAGATGCCGATTTCGAAAAAATCCCGAAATTCCGGCATTTTTTGGAGCATATCTCATGATTTCGGGATGTCGAAAACAGCCGGGATCCCGGATCCCAACGCTAGCCATGTCCGTCCCAGCTCTCCAGGAATGTGTTTTTTTGGCATGGGCCCTGACTCCCGGTACATGGACGACACCGTTCGTCCACGAAGGGCGGACAGCATCTCGTGTATGAGAATATCCGTCTTTTGGATTGACTCGCACACTCTCCAAAACTCAGTCTGATCGTGGACGAACGGTGTCGTCCATGTACCGGGAGTCAGGGCCCATGCCAAAAAAACACATTCCTGGAGAGCTGGGACGGACATGGCTAGCGTTGGGATCCGGGATCCCGGCTGTTTTCGACATCCCGAAATCATGAGATATGCTCCAAAAAATGCCGGAATTTCGGGATTTTTTCGAAATCGGCATCTGCAGCATTGAAGTAATTATTCAGTGGTTGAGTTCCGTATGTCGAAGCTCGGCTTCGCCCAGTATTAAATAAATTGAGTGGCGCGACACATGACGACTACGCATAAAACCACTGAGCCTCGTATTTGAGGAAAATGTAAAAAGGTCTCGTCAGTTCATTACAAAAAGCGCCGCATCCTAAAATACAATGAAGAGCATTGTTTTGATATATGTTTTGATTGACATGTAGAGACAGAGCGATGAGAGACACACACAAACACACAAGCGCGGAGCTACTGCACAAATATTTTCTATGCGCGCTGTCTTTAGTTTTATCTCAATCCGGAAGTCACGTCCCGGGATTCGTCCGGAACAATTCCAAAATCCCGGGATTGCAAAAATGAACCGGGATTCCCAGCACATTTCATTGCTGAGCGGTCTGCCTGCCGACATGTCGTTCCGGTGTGCAGTAGGCATGTTACCATACATAAACGGGCACCAAAATGCAAAATCAACTTGTTATCAAATGAGAGTCCGCGTTTCCATTAGTAGAATGCACACGAAATTAGGTCCCACAGCGCACCCGTGTAGAAGAAAAGCGCAATGAAAACAGAGTCGTTATTGGCGGCAACGAATGGGATCCTCAGGAAGCTAAGATTGACGGCATCCAATCAGACAGCAGGAGAAGCGCACGCATGCCTGCGCATGCATGCGTGCGCGCGTGGATGTGGAGCGGGTCCTCTCGTATCGTTGTGTATTTGCGCGGCATATTGCGCATTGCTGCATTTTTAAATACCGATTTATTGAAATGTAGCCCACAACAGTAATCCCAAATGTTCTAGTGACAGCAATTATCTTCACGTCCTTCGGACAGCGACACCAGCGTGCTTCGTAAGTCGCACAATGTTTTTCGCCGAAACTGCTCCATGGCGTGGTAGGTGCGTTCACGCGCAGCATGGACTAAAGGCACCCGATGTATACCCGATGCACGAGCTGAAGCGGTGTTCACTGCGTAGTGCCGAGGCAAGAAAGAGTCCGGTTTAATTCTGATTCGAATTCAAACAGCTCAGGAAAAAGAGGTGCTGAAGCCAGGAATCGAAACTGGGTCTTCTGACCTGTTTCTTTCCCTCTTTTCCCTGAGCTATTTGAATTCCTTTATTGGATACAAGCTTTGATGCAGTGAACTGCATTTCGTCAGGTACAAAAATACCAGCATTGGAGTTACAAATATATATATATATATATATGTATATATATATAGATACTCATTGAACGATGCGACAGCACCAGAGGACACGTGTTTCGCCGTGTTTGCGGCTCGTCGGCCCTGGGTAGCTGCGCATCGTTCGGGATTGGCAAACCAGGGGTCACTCAGCGAGCGATATACACCTGGGAGGGTGACTGAGCACTCCTCAATGCCACAGTGCAAGCCAGTGAAATATTAAGAGGGGGGGGGAAAGCCATTAAAAAAAAGTAAATGATGCTAGACGTGTTTGAAACTCAAACTTACAGATTAAAATGGCTTCTATAGCTGCACGTAGAGAAACAGATACTCATTGAACGATGCGACAGCACCAGAGGACACGTGTTTCGCCGTGTTTGCGGCTCGTCGGCCCTGGGTAGCTGTAGAAGCCATTTTAATCTGTAAGTTTGAGTTTCAAACACGTCTAGCATCATTTACTTTTTTTAAATGGCTTTTCCCCCCTCTTAATATTTCACTGGCTTGCACTGTGGCATTGAGGAGTGCTCAGTCACCCTCCCAGGTGTATATCGCTCGCTGAGTGACCCCTGGTTTGCCAATCCCGAACGATGCGCAGCTACCCAGGGCCGACGAGCCGCAAACACGGCGAAACACGTGTCCTCTGGTGCTGTCGCATCGTTCAATGAGTATCTGTTTCTCTACGTGCAGCTATAGAAGCCATTTTAATCTGTAAGTTTGAGTTTCAAACACGTCTAGCATCATTTACTTTTTTTTAATGGCTTTTCCCTCTCTCTCTCTCTATATATATATATATATATATATATATATATATATATTTATATACTTGTACCTGGCGAAATGCAGTCCACTGCATGAAAGCTTGTATCCAATAAAGGAAAGCTTCACTGTTTTATAGTTTTGGTTTCCGAAAGCAGCTTATAATAGGGAGTTTTAGCCAGTCGTTTGTGCCCGAACCAAATGACCGACCCTGCAGATTCGAAAAGCCTGTGGGAAGCGAACTACATATACGTTTAGCAAATCGGGAGAATCGCTAATCACCAAACGTATTCCAGATGCGTTTGAACTGCAACTGGCTCGTGGTGGTCGTTGACATGTTTTCTTGTTGTAAATGCGACATACCACAGTGTACTTTCATACTTTCCCTGTAATTGAAGGCTGTAGTTGAGACAAACTACGCCGGTCACCGTGTTGTCAACGTGCTGTCAAGCGGACGCTGACACAGTTGGGAGACTCGAACTCACGTCGATTTTTTAAAATTCTGTGTTAGCGCCACGAAGCAACTGTGGCTATGAGCGGCGTACAGACGTGGACAGATGGAGAGAGGACAGCAGGAAGGAGTGAGGGACAGCGGGGTTAGTATGCGTCCCTACCGACTTCAAGGGGAACTGTGCCGACATTCGTCTGGAAAGTTTTCGTAAAACCCAGGGAAAACCTCAGCCAGCACAGCTGGTGACAGGATTCGAACCCGAGTCACCTCCCAGTCTCGGCGAGGAAAGCGATCATCCCAACCACTATGCCACGGGAGCTGGTACTCACGTTGGTGAATCAGGAGGATGTAGGAGGCAGTTTCGCTTTGAAACAAGTTAATCCCCCATGTGCGAGCCTCTCTCGATAGTTAGACCAAACAGGAAACGACACAGGGATGAGTACTTCGCATAGGGTTAGTGCGCCTTGCATAAGCACACAAACTCTCTCACACGGAGTACATGTTCTGGCGCCACAACTGGTGCGTGTGAAATGCTCTAATGGATACGTCGTTACACCCAACGACTTACAGCAGAGGATATACATCGTCGGCAGCAGTAAACATTTGGCAGTCCTACTGCAACTCCGCTACTGCAACAGTCGCAATCCTGCTTCGCGATGTCAATCGGTCGTGCTCGCCGAATAAAACGAAACGACTCAGCGCGAGTGGGTCGTTCGTACGAAAGCGCGCTCCCCACGACTCGCTCACCGATTCGTAATACACATGAGCGACACTCGAATCGGTCATTTCGTTCGACCGAAAACGGTTCGCTAAAACTCCCTAATAAATAAACGAGTTTTAAAGATTCGCACTCCCTCTGCAGCCGAGGAAGCCCCAGCGATAGTAACACCATGATGACGTAAGCGAGGACACGAAAGGGAGCAAAGCGTAGGCGATTGTATCCGAGGTCGTCTGCTTCGTGTTCGCACTGCAATATACTAAGTGAAAAGTCCTCTGTGAATACGCCAAATTTCGCTTGCCGGCGTGAGTTATGACACGACCATGTTGCGTGGAACACGGTGTTACGCTCCTGACTGTACGAACACGTCTGGCACTAAGCAAAAAGAATATTCCACAAGCCACAGATTTCTCGCGACCTGCAGACGCCGTCCCTCCGACCCGTCCGCCGATCGGTAGCCAAGGGCGCTCCGGCCGCTCCGTGATTGGACTCGTCCGCGCCAAAAAGCGTTCGCTGTATGGCCTTGTCCGAGTGACGTTTTCTCCGATTTCCAGAGAGGGAATTCTGGCATATTCTCAACATCCGTCATCTGCTTTTGCCATGCAATTAATAATAATAATTCGGGGCTTTACGGCGCGAGACAAGTATGATCATGAGCCACGCCACAGTGGTCGGGTCTGTGGATTAATTTTGCCCACCTGAGGGTTCTTTAACGTGCGCCGACAGTGCAGGCGAATTTCGTCAAGGATTTCCGTTAAACAGGGACTTGTCGCGAACACTTCACTTGCTCTGAGTTCTGACCAGTGTACTCTGCACGCAGCGTATTCGGTGAAACCCCTGAGTCCGAGGATGAAGACGACGATGGCGGAATGTGTAGCGTAACTGACATGCTCAACAGTAGCCCAGAATACGGTCCCCTCCGAAAACACCAGCGATGGGCAGTGCACACCATGAATCTTGTCGCCACAGTAGATGCCGAGACGGCTTTGGCTGATGCTTCGCAACGTCGAGCGTCGGATGCGGCATTGAAGAAGTGCAGGGCTTTGTGGAAAAAGCAGAAACAGTCACCTCAGGCAGCAGAGGCAATAAAAATTGGCAGATATCTTCCTGTACCAAATGCTACGCGTTGGAACCCAACATGTGTCGCAGTAGAGTTTCTTAATAAAGTGGACAAGGGTAAGTTGAACGTCATTTGCTACATGCTGTGCTTGCCTAGGCTACACAGGGACGATCTGGCATTCATAAAAGAATGGTGTGAGGTACGCTGTCCGCGTTTGTTGTGAGGTGACCTGAGCGTGTTTCTTCTTCTTTCCTTTCGCTGTATTGATCATCAGTGCCGTCGCCAAAGCACTAGACATACTGCAAGGGGAACAGTACATGTGCATGGGCTCCTTCAGGCAGTAGCGTCCTTTAATCGCCACCTGAGTACATTACCTCAGATGCAGTTCTGCACCCTTTTGGTGACTGTTTTGTTGAACTCACTCAGGAAGTGGTAAATGTGACATCGGCCTTGCTTTTTTTTTCTTTCCTTACAAACGTGCCCTTTTTCTCCCATGTTTTCTGAGCTTTTCACAGATTCCCACCTTCTTGTTGCTGCTGCCGTTCATCCACGTTTCAAGTTCGCTTGGATGGAGGGCACTGAACGAAAGCGAGTCCTTAGCTAGGTCAAAGATGAGTACGAGGCTATGTAACCAGGCGAAGAGGCGTCAGGCAAACATGATAATCGCCCGACCGAAGACTTTTCACCTCGAGAGCACTGCCACAGCTAATGAGTTTGATAAGTAGAAGTCCCCACCGTGTGGCTTGCATATCCTGGATGATTTTCCCACAATCAAACAAATGTTTGTGAAGTTTAACACGGACATTCCTTCAAGTGCTCCAGTAGAACTCCTTTTTAGCGTTGGCCGAGACGTATTTGGGTTAAAAAAAGGGCAGGCGAACGGACCGAAACTTCGAAACGCAACTGCTTCTCGAGTGCAATAAGCAGCAAGCGATGTTGCAAGCAAGTGTTAGTGTGTTATAAGTCTGTGTAAGCCGTGTAAACGATGTAAGCGGAATGTGCTGTTGTAAGCACTGTACGCCGAGTCATATAAATAAACACTTAAAAGTTCCAATAAAGACATCGGAACTACGTTGCGTTGTAATGCTTTTGTCGTCGAAAGTAACTTTAAAGTAACGAATGGTACTGGGGAGCTTCTCAACCAGTGGCTTCACTCCAGGACGTTGCCGATAGAACTGACTGGCCTGTGCCATGTCGCTTGGAAGTTGTGGCGCTTCGTGGTCGTCCACGGGCCGCTACACATCCCACACAGATGAAGCCCCTCAGAAGATGTCGTGCAGTGGCTACGGCAGCAGCCCACTTCTTTCTAGGCTAAAGGAATCAAAGATTTGCCACAGCGATGGTAGCGGTGTCTACTGATTACTTTTAAAAACTGACGTAGCTTAATGCTCCACGAATAAAAGTCTTCAGGAATAAAAGTCTCGGTCAACCATGAACTATATACCCTTGTATAGCTGTTCCGTGTATTAATTTATCTTGCACGCCTGTAGTACTCTATCTCGACCGGAAACAAGCCACATGACGTGTGCACATTGCAAGGTGGTCCCTGAGGTACCGGTTGGAGCCAGGCGTACCATGTTATGTAGTGTAACGGAGCATGCCGAAACGCACTGTAGCCGACCTGTAGTTGTGCTACCACGTCCACAAATCGTCCAGTGTGGCACGCCTCTGAGTGACTTCACCTAGCAGATCTGAACTATTACGGTTCGTATCATCCTCGACTACCTGCGCATCGTGATGGCAATCGTGGATTAAAGGACGAGAAACGCGCTTCAAAACTACCGGGCATCGAATGCAAAGAATCCCGCCGAAGCCCTGTATGAAAACATTTGACATCCGAATAAAAGGATCCTGGCTCCCTTACACGTGAAAGTAGAGTGAGAAGATCGTTCACTTTACCAGACTGCGCGGTATGGCCAACCTCGTTGCAAAGAGAAAATGTAATCATACCATGCCACTTGAAGTGGCGCCAAGCGTACCATGAGCTGTGGCGTCACTGGGCGTGTAGCCAATGAAACACTTCGAACCCACAGTGTTAAAACAGAACTTCACCACATAGCACGCTCCTAGCCAACCATCATACCGAATGATATCATTATGTGTCATGATTTGTTCAAAACATGGGGGAGGCGCCTATCTCGGACAAGTAATCTGCTGATATTGATATTAACATTGCCTTGATATTAGCATTGTTAATATTGATATTAACATTGTTAATATTGATATTAACATTGACATTAACATGCCAGGGGGAACAGGATAAAAATCCTGTTCCCCCTGCCCTTTGTGTATTAAAGCTTCATTGCTGGTTCGTGAGTCTATCTGTTCATTTCGTCCTGTGTTCGTCCTGTGTTTTCCCCTCAAACTCAAGGCAATGTTAATATCCATTCAACACCAGCTAGCTTGCCTCCTCCTGCTATGTTCAAGTAATCTGCCCCATATAGGCTCCTCCTCCCATTTTCAACAAATCAAGGCACAGAATGATACCATTCGGAATTATGGTTGGCTAGGAGCGTGCTATGTGGTGAAGTTCTGTTTTAACAGTGTAACTGAGGGTCACATGCACAGCAGCCCGTCTCCAGCTAGTACTAAAGAATAAAGATTTTCACTTCTAGGATTTCACGTATACGCGCTAATACTTTTTGCCTCCTTACTCGTATTATCAGGTGCTTTGAAATGGTATCTCGAGACCGTGCCAGGGTGAACGTTATGGTGGCAAACATTGAGATGTATGTGGATTTGCGGTTGAACCAGCGGCCAGTTCCTGGGTTCCTGACATTAGAGGTTGTTTTCCTGACCGATATTGAGCTCCAGGTTGTATCTGTGTACAGCGAGGACTCTGCTAACGTGGGCACAGTGAGGTACTGTACAAGAACTGTGAAAGTCTGTGATCTACGAACATCGCTTCCTGCAGACGAACCGCATACACCGAGGCCAGTGACAGCCGCATTCGATCTGGACCTACAAGGTGTAGATGAATAGATCGTGCTAATCGGCCAAACAGACAGAAGAATCCTTTTGCATGATACACATATTCATTATTAAGGGATGTGGGTGAGTATTTGCTCCCATATTAACAGTGTTTTTTAACAGGTCCCTTCGTTTTTCAGTTTTCCCTCCTGTGTGGAATTCATCTCTTATTGTCTCTATACGCGAAAGCGGTTCAAGAGCAGGAGTATCAAATTACACACTCATTGCGTTGTTGTTGTGTTTCTCAAAGATTTTCCAAATTTGACATCCTGCCACTACCTGCCACTGCCACTGCCCGTGGCGCATCGAGCCTGATCGGATATAGTGTTAGCTTACACCTGGCAGATCCGTTGAAACAAATCTCGTTACCTACAGCAACTACCTGAATATTTAATCTTAAGAAGACTCTTGCTATTTCCGTCACTAGAAAAAGTAATACCATCGTTCACGATTACACACTTGATTCCATTCATTATAAGACGAGATTCTGTTGTTCGAGATTTTGGTTTACTGATTGATAGCTCTCTAACATTTCAAGCACACGTGACTACTATAACAAGTTCAACGCTGCATTACCTGGGTATCATCGCGCGCATCACAAAGTCATTCGCTCAACCAATGTGCTTATTTTGCTTTTCTTTCCTTGTCTTTCTTTCTTTTCTTTTTTTTTTCCGTTGATGCCGGGAACCGGAGCCCATCCCGGAATTTGCCTCTGTTGATTGGAAATGTACAAACAAAACGCTTGTACAAACTGGTTCACTCTGCCTTCAACTCCCCCGATTTGTTACGCTGAATTAACCTCCACGCACCCTCCCGTTCTTTAGATAACATCCCATTTTTCATGTCGACCGCATACACAAGTTAAGTCGATTAGTCGTCTATAGTAACATGCTGGAATATGCTGTACGAGAAACACTATGTTGCCATATTCGCTGAGTATTCTAATGTTACTAATGCTTTTGAATCTATTCTTAATGTATAGTTTATGTCATCTCCCCTTTTCATGTTGCTTCCCATTATTGTTACATTGTCATCTTTAACTTTTGCTACGTCATGCTTAATATGTTTGTTGTAGCTTTAACTTTGTATTTTCCTTGTATTTTGGTGCAGAATTTCCTTGATCATTATTATTACACCAACGATGTCAGCCACTTCGATCAGCCAGTGACGTTGTGCACGGTATAGTATTCTCTTTTACTCCCCCGTTTCACTAACGCCTATTAAGATTTGAACCGAGATCAACGGTCTCTTAACTTAGATTTAACGCTTAGTAACTTTGCTTCACCAAAGGGTCACTGAAACATTCATCACGTCACCAACTAACGTTCGCAGAAAAGAATTGAGTGTTAACTTCAAGTTTTAGCTACCCTTGATCTCGGTTCAAGCGTTGGTGAAACCCAACCTTGTTGAGAAAAAGGCGAACACAGTATTTGTGATGATGACGACGAGGACAATATTAGGATGACGACGATGAAGTTTTTTTTTTTTCTCTCTGCCTCACTCTCACCTTCATGGAACGTTGAGCACGCCTTGTGCTTTTTCATGCCTTTGTAAGGGTTAGATATAGTTTATTTTCTGTTTCGTGTTAACCCATGCACCTTAGTGGCTCTGAATTACTTGAACACGGATTTTAAATTCACTGTAGAACCCACTGATCGGATGTGGTTGATCTGGTGGTTGCTACTGCACCCCTCACTGTCCCAGGTCCACTGCGCGTTTCGAAGTACGATGAATCGGTCGCTGTAATACCTCGTGGTGCCACTAACACCATAATCGCCCACTACTTCAACTATGTCAATTAGCCGCGTTTACCCTACATGAATTCGACAGAAGCGCATCGAATCGAGTGGGAACCGGAATGAAGACGATGCGCCACCGTTTGCATGGATGCGCATCGAGTTTGGCCCGAAACCGTTCCCCACTGTGCCACATTGGGTGCGTTAAGGAGGCGCCCCTCTTTTGGAGCACCCAAACCGGGCGGCCGCTTAACAGCGAAAAACAGCTTTGGTGCATTACGCTGCTCCCTGGGTGATGTCACTTCCTGTCGTCTACTCATGCAGCGCACAGACTGAGGGTGCGATGGCTTTGTTTGGACGACAGCGATTTTGAGGGCATTTTTTTTCAATATCCGCAAAGGAGTTCGTAAACGATGGAAATTTGTAATAGACGCCATAGGAGGAATTTTCAGTGAAGGTGACTGCTTAGCGCGAACATACCTGCATTAAACTCTGCATGACCCGCGAATAACTGCCAGCATCTGCATGGAAGTGGCCAAAAAATGATAATTTGGGATGGGGTAATTCGATAATTCGGCAGTTCGGTGCATTGCTTCCAAGCGTACTATTCGAACTAATTAGAAGCACTTTTCTGCTAGCGCCAGCCGCTTGCCCCCGGTGGATCGCGCGCCCAAGAGGAAATACGTCACGCCAAACGTTTCAAGCCACAAGCGCTTGTCGCCTGCTTCGGTGCACCCATTTGAGATGGGAGCGCGAAAACTTCGTTGTCTGATTGGTGTGATATCCCGGAGTGCGCCGATGGCGGATGCGTCGCATTGGTGAGTGGAGTATGAAACACTCGCGACCCCGGACGTCTACTTAACGCACGCATTGGGCGCGTTAAGCAGCGTTCAGTAGCGACTCCAGAGTCAAAACTGTCATGATTCCACGCACAAAACGGCCAAACGCACTTCCAGTCTACGAATCAAAATTTCTGACACCATCTCAAAGGCGGGTTCACGGAGCCAAAGAGACGGGGACGGAAGTGAAGTGACGTAAACCTGCCAGCTCACAGACGTGTTTTGGCGCATGGATGCCTGTCTTGCGCTGTACAGTAACACGTCGTATGACCCGCACGAATATGCAACGATGAACGATGGCCAAAGCACTCAAACAAATCAGTTTATCTTTCAGCTGATCGATCCACGACAGGAAATTTATCACCGTTGATCAGCTGAATTAGTGCACTCAGCAAAGCCCATCGGCGCTTGCACATTTGTTCGCGTGCTTCAGCACAATATTCGTCGGACTCGTCATTGTCCAGAAACTGGACAATTGTGTAAGCGCCATTGCAGAACGCAACGACTAAGTATTCCGCAAAATAAATTTATTTAATTGCTCCGCTTTTAAAAATCGCGCGACTGCAATGTCTGCACAACACACGGCACACCGTATTTAGCGTCCCTCATAGATGAAGAAATTACTGACTATGCAAGAATAACTGTGTTGATATAAAATAAGGAGTACATTCACTTTGTCCCGTTTAGCGTACAGGCTATGGATAATTGAGAGTGCGCGTAGCCACATACGTTACATTCATGGAAGCAGTAATGTTTCCAAAGGCTCTCCCTACTAATCCGCAGGCACGTGTTACACCATTTTCCTGGCACGCCCCTAAGTAAGGCATAACCTGAAACGAGATAAAAGCGGTGAAAATGTCGGTCCCTGAACTCGTTCCTCATGTTGTATCTTTCATACTTTTTACAGTAAGCTTACTTTTTACAGTAAGCCCAGGGTAATGGGAAAAAAGCCACACAATGTGGCTTGACAAGTCCCAGCCCCTCCTTCAGCAGTACAAGCAGCATTACAAGTAACACAAGCATGTAACACACATGTAACACAAGCAAGTAACACAGCAATACAAGTAACATAAGCAATTCAAAATACAAAAGAAAAGAGAAATAACACATGGAGGCTACGTTAATCGAAACACTTCGCAAGAACCGTACACAACTGATTCGTCAGCGGCAAAGAGAAGGCGCCTGATGTCAGGTTTGCTTATGTTTAGGAAGTTAACCTTCGTATGGACATTAAGTAATGTTGGCAACTGGTATGATATTAGTTGTGTTCCGTATTCAGTCCGGGGTCTATGAACAACCCAGGTCAAAAGGGAACGTAAGCAGTGTAAGTGTTCATTTTTTTCTAGTTTAACAATGTTATGAAAGCTATAGTTATTTTGGTGATGCATGCGTTTATAAGTTAAACTGAAGTGATATTTGTACAATTCTGTCACCCTTATGAGGGATAAATTTGTAAATAAATGTTTTGTGCTCGTATTGTAACCTACATTTGCTATTGCCCGTACTGCTTTTTTCTGTAAGACTAAAAGGGATTCGATATTTTTCTTGGTCGAGGTTCCCCTGGAGGAGCAGAGGAGAGAGTGAGAGCTGGAGAGCAGAGAAGGTGACAGTACTGTACGCGAGAAAGAAATAAGGCCTTGTATATTACCAGTTTAGCTTTAGTAGGAAGATAGAAATGTCTGTAAAGTATTCCTACTGCTGAAGATATTTTGGATTGTACGTGTCGACAGTGCTCATCCCAAGACATTGTATGGGAAAAATATACTCCCAATAATTTAGATCTATCCACTATGTCAACAGAATTGGAAGCCATTTTAAGTTCGATATCTCTATAAACTTTCTTATTGTTAGGTCGAAATATCATAGCCTTAGTTTTCTTCGTATCTATGATAAGTTTGTTTTTCTGCGCCCAAGAGTGCATGGCATCAAGTACTGTATTAGTTCGTTTAATCAAGTCATTCGCACAAGACCCTGACAAAAATATACTGACATCATCGGCGTATATTACATACGAGACTGTGCGTGCTATGTCTATGATGTCGTTAACATATAAAATAAATAAAGATGGACCGAGAATGCTTCCTTGAGGTTCCCCAATTGTTATATTTTGCAAGTCTGATATAGCAGAATTAATTTGCACGCATTGCTTCCGACAAGATAGATATGTACGGAAAAGTTGAAGTACATTACCCCGAATGCCATACCTAAATAACTTCTGCAAAAGTATTTTGTGATCAATTCTGTCAAATGCTTTAGAGAAGTCTATAAACACCCCTAATAGAATATTTTTTTCCTCAAACTTTTTTAACATAATCTCCTTCACATTTAAAAGGGCCAGCTCGGTAGACCTGCCCTTCATAAAGCCAAATGGCGAATCCGATATAAGGTCGTGTTTTTCTATGAACCCATGTAATCTTTTGTGAATTACCTTTTCTAGCCCTTTCGAGAAAACCGACAACACCGACACTGGTCTGTAATTTGCCATATTAGTTTTGTCGCCACCCTTATATATTACCGATACCTTTGCAATTTGCATTCGTTCAGGAAACACGCCTGTTGATAATGCTAAGTTAAATATATGTGTGAAATAAGAAGATAAGATGTCTATAGTAAATTTCACTGGTCTAATTTGAATGCCATCATAATCGACACTTTTGGTATTGTTCGGAGAGCTAAACACAGAGAAAACTGCGTCTGTTTCCGTAGGCACAAGAAACAGTGAGGTATTTACGTGGGATTGTAATGTTGTTTCACTTTGTGTGAAAGGTATGTCTGGTAAATGCGTAAGGAAATCGTTAAATGTATCAGCTAGCCGTTTACCTGACATATGTTCATTTTCTATGTACAAGGAGCCCATCGGTTCCCTTTCTTTACCTGTACCGGATATACGTTTAATGTTTTCCATATGGCCTCGGGATTTTTTAACATAGAGTTATCGAAAAGCCTATTGTAATACCCTAGTTTTGCTTTATGCAAAAAAGAATTACAAAAGTGAATTCACGTGGTTTCTATATTTCTCAAATGTATCTAAGGTGTCAAGATCCCTTGTCTTCCGAAATGCTTCGTATAACCGCCGTTTCCGACGAATCATGTTAAGCATTATCTTTGTCATCCATGGCCTGCGGGCCGTACGAACTCGTGTACGCTGCACAAGCGGAAAATGTCTCTGATGAACGTTTCATACGATCTATTTGCGTCATTTTCTTCATACACGAATGACCAATACGTTTGTATTACTTCACTTCGGAATCTGTGCAGCGAATTGGCATTTATATCTTGATAATAGCTTTCGCTCTCATTGCTGTGTTTTAGCGTATACATATCCATACAAGCAAATACAGGCAAGTGATCGCTAACATCTGCTACGATAGTGCCGGACTCTAACTGCAGCTCATTGTAGTTTGTTATTATTAAGTCAATAAGTGTAGAAGTTTGTAATGTTATACGTGTTGGATCAGATATAACATTTCTGACAGCATGGGATTGTAGCAACATAGAAAATTCTCTTTGATGTCGTGATTGTTCTAGAATATTCACGTTCAAGTTACCGCCAAGGCACAAGACATATCTATTTGAAATGACGAAACACAGGAATTGATCCATGTAGACAAGAAAACTAGTAAAGCAACCACTAGGTGGTCTGTACACTGTGGCAAATATATTATTACCACTTTTTAAACACAAAATTTCAATGTCCGATGTACAGGCTGTAAATTCCGGTAAGACTTCACATGACATATTTCGCTTTGTGTAAATAGCTATACCACCACGTCGTTTCTCGGTTCTACTAATATAAAATGTTTTATAGCCATCCATGTTAATTGGACGAGCATTTTCAGTGCAACTGGTTTCGGTAAACATAATCAGATCAAACGAGATATCAATATTCTGAAACAACTCTATCAGTTTGTCCTCCTCATTATTCAATGACTGCACATTCAGGTGAAAACATTTCAAACAAGTTTTTGGTAGCTTTAGTTGGGAGAGCTGCTGTGGCAAGAACATCATTTACGTAGATACGAGCACAACACTGGCTGCGTTCCAATACCTCGCGCCCGCGAAGCCGCCTGACTAGGCAGCTGAGTAGACCCCTTTGCTTGTCACTATTGGAACAGGCTTGCCTAGCCGAGGCGCCTAGACTGCGTCGATGCGCACTAGGCGGTAGCCGACTGAATAGCGGACTTGGCGAGATTTGGAACGAGACTTAGCATGGCGGCACTTCCGGTTTGACCGCTAGGCAGTGTGATTGAAAAATCACACTTTGATTGTGATTTGAGGAAACTTATTGAAAAAACGAGCGCGACGCATACTTTCGTATGACGTACGACCGCTTTTTCGGGTTCCCCTCGCACTGCTCCCTCTCTCAGTTCTTTCTGGCAGTTCCAAAATACGTGGCTAGCCAGGAGAACTCGTTTCTTCAATAATCCAGGAAAGGATCGTTTTTTCAATAATTTTTATTGCCTTACAGAATGTCTCAGGAAGTTGAACTTTGATGGAAAGCATATCGGATGACTATGCGCTACAACTCTATAATTTACACCAGGCATCATTTCCCATTAATTAAGCTAATTAATTACGGTAACTCATTAATGACGGCACTATGAGCCGAATTAAAACTATTTTTGAGTAGGCCATGCTAGAAATAAATACAGGCACCACAATTTGCGCAGGAAAAAGTGCGGCTTCTATTTTTAAAACTTCTGGTCAGTTTTTAATCACGCACCCTGTATATGTTTCCAGTTGACTATCCTTTATTAACTGCATTGGAAGCAAACTGATATCTGAGAGGTAACATCAACTGACTTATCGCGCAATACTGGAAGCAAGACGAAGAGAACACAAAAGACCTGCGAGGGTCAGCATAAGGAACCCGACCGCTGCCGTTTCATCGCAAGCCAATATGAAAGCTAGACCACACGGTTAGCATTTGGCCAAACCTTACTTCTGCTGCAAAGAAATCTTGTAAAGGCAGCATCCCTGAAGGTTTTATGAATGTCAAACTCAAAACTTTAATAGCAAAACTAGAAAAAAATGCGCACCCTATATAACTGCTTCACATTCAGCACGCTTTGCAGGATATGGTTCTATATATAAGTTTAGTGGCCTCAAGCCGATTTAAGTTCCTTGTAAGCTGTGCAAGTCTGCACTGCGTATTTTCTGTGCTGTCGAAAGTGTACAACTTACTGTTGAATACATACGCTTTTAAGTTAACCTATTGTGACTGTTTTTTATGCTACTTTTTATGCCAATTGGGACAGCTGGCAGCTGTCCCAATTTCAGACGCTCGCACTGACCTGCGATAATGAAACATTAACACAAGAATATTAAGTAATGTGGACTGAGTTTTAATTTTGTTTGGTCATTCCCGGCCCTTGAGTTGCCTCAGTGTGCCAGTCTCAAAGGTCAGGAATGAGCGCATAAAATTAACATCACACATATTTTTAAGGGTACAATGCCCTCAATATAGAGAGGTAACATTGATATTTAGAGATGCGACATTGTTGTCTTTATCTATAGAGAACCAAAGGTGACAGTGCCCTTGATATAAGAGTAACTAATATTTGAAGAAGCGACATTGTTGCCTTTATATGTAGGGAACGAAAGATGACACCGCGGTCATATATTTAGAGATAATTTCCAGTTCCAATTTGTTTCCTTTTATATAGACGCTACCAACTTAAGAGTGCATGAATGCACAAGACGAGATGCTCCTAACACATTGCAGAGCTATCCTAAAGCATGAGGTAGATGGATTAAATCATGAGGACACCTTTAGCTAGGCTACTAGCATGCGGTACTGACCCCACGGCTCACCCATTACGATTCCACTTGTTTCAATAAACATCAGTAGCCAATTGTAGTCGCGTCGCCTTGCTGTTGATTCAAATTTCTGGTAGCATGCAGTAGACATCCTTTTACAGGGCAAGTTATGTTAAAAATTCTTGACATTTAAAATACAGGTACTGTAGAATTCCAAACCATCTTTTTCACAAGTGGTACAGCAGATTGCAGCCCATCCAACAAAATCGGGAGAAGCGATGCTCCTGTACTGTTTGTGAGCAAAATAGGCAAAACGGTTTTTCGAAATAATGCAAGCGAGGTGCATCATTTCTTGTCATTTACTTACCGGAAGGCCCGCCGCTATCACGTGCATTCTGGTGATTTCTGCTCCTGGACTCGATGTGTACACGCGAAACAATGAATGCGCAAACGGGCTCCTCAGCCTTAAATATTGGTCCCTTAACGGGGACCAATAACTTTGCGATGACTGTATACACGGCACTCGTACATGATCGTCGAGGTCCTGACGTCCGTCACGTATATAGTTACATGTTTCGAGTCCAGCAGCATCGCAGTCAAATGAACGGTGGCAGATAGACAACGAGTGTGCTTGATCCTCGTTATTAAGATATCTCGTGTATCTTCAATATCCACGTGTACGTTATCGTAGCAGCATATGAGAAGAAGACGTTCGTGCTATTGAAGTGCACGTCCGCTGCTGATGGTGCATATACCTCGCCACTCTTGGATGAAAAGATCATTACATGCAAGATTCTCCGAATGTAATTGTCTTCGATTCCACGCAAGATATTGGCGGTTAATGGCGACTGCCCGTACTTCGTTTTCATGTTTCCGTATTTGCAAACTGCAAGTAATTAGAGGATGATCTGCCCTACTATTCGCGTACCATATAAAATAATAATGTGGTGTCATCCGCCAAATGCAGATTAGTAGTACTGAGCAAATTGAAACCTACATCTCACTAATAGTGGGTCAAACAAAACGAATGCGAAATAAGAGCACAATTGAATTCAGCTGATACGGTAGGAAAAAAGCTGGAAGAAAGCATTTCACAGATGCAGGTCATTAAAAGCAAGCTGACTACCATAGAATCGAACGTCGAAAGGTTGTCAATGGTACTACATGCACAACAAACGAAGCTTACCGACCTCAAAGACCGCTCCCGTAGAAATAAGATTGTTGTTTATGGTATTCCTGAGCAGGAGGATGAAAATGTTAAATGTGCATGCGCAAGGGGGCACGCAGCGCCTGGGCATCTCCATTAGTCCTTGTCAAGAAGAAAGATGGCACTACACGCGTGTGTGTAGACTGCCGAAAACTTATCCCAATTTATCAAACACATTTGACTTATTTCAAGCCAATTTCCTGGTGCAATTGAACACTGCTGCCCTGACCTGATCCCTAGGTGATTCAGACGAGCAATGATAGCTGCAAGGAGGCTGCATACCCAGGTCATGTGTAGCCTAACGGTCCGGGGTTCGAGTCCCCGTTCGGGCGCCAAGTTGTAACGTGGCTGGACGTTACATGAGACAACAAGCGACCAGGCTGCGATCAGGCTGAAGAAGAGAAAGAATGCCTCAAGTCTTCCTTCTTTTATTTTTAAACCTCGTCTTCGTCACAATTACCGTGACATAGTGACGTACGAGGGGTGTTCAAGTCAAACCTGGACTTTCTGTCTCCTGAGAGTAAAATGGTATGCAAATGGCTCGCGCTACTTCTTTTTCGTCATTTTCACACGCGACAGGCCTCCGCGTTCACCATGTCGTGGTCCAAAGTTTGTGCAAAACAGAAGACACCCGCTGGACAAGATGGCCAACAACGAGGTGAGGGCGCACACCGAACAACGAATTGTCATGAAGTTTCTCGCGAATGAAGGTGTAAAGTCGTCTGAAATTTACAGAAGACTTCAGGCTCAGTATGGCCACGATATACTTAGGCGCAGCAAAGCGTTTGAGTGGTGCAAACGGTTTCGTGACGGCTGTACATCAGTGCAGGACGATCCCGGCCGGGGCGGCTCAGAGCCCAGTGTCAGAGTTCATGAGAACATCCAACTTGTGGAGCGCCTGATCCTCAAGGACCGACGGATAACATGTCTCAAACTGGCTCGAAAGACGGGCCTTTCTGTGGGCAGGCTGAGCACTATCATTCAGGAACACCTCCAGCTTCGGAAAGTTAGTGCCCGTTGGGTCCCGAGGCAGCTCTCCGTGTTTGACCGACAGAGAAGACTGGAAATCTCCCAAGAGCTAAGGTACCGTTTCGGTACTGAAGGACAGCCGTTCCTTGATCGGATCATCACGTGCGATGAAACGTGGGTTCACCATTTCACTCCTGAGTCTAAACGTGAATCAAAACAGTGGAAGCATCCGGGCTCGCCAGCTACCAAGAAGTTCCGAAGTACCCCGTCTGCGGGTGAGGTCATGACCACGGTTTTCTGGGACAAGGCTGGCGTTGTTCATGTTGATTTTCAGCCCACTGGTACCACCATCAATAGTGCATATTACTGCCAGGTTCTCAGGGATGTGCATAAGAAGCCGAAGCCAAAGCGGCCGGGCCTCATCACCAAAGGCGTACTCCTCCTATAGGACAATGCACGCCCGCATACCGCGCACCTCACGACACGCACCTTACAGGAACTTGGCTGGGAGTTGCTGCCACATCCCCCTTACAGTCCAGACCTCGCTCTCAGCGATTTCCATCTCTTCGGGCCACTGAAGGCGTTCCTTTGGGGCCGCCACTTCAGCTGCGACGACGAGGTCAAGAATGCGGTCCGGTCATGGCTGCTACGCGCCGGTAAGGATTTCTACGCTGCTGGCATCCAAGCCCTCGTGAAACGCTGGGAGAAGTGCATTAGTGCAGCTGGAGATTACGTTGAAAAATAAAACTAATTTCTCGCCTGTAAGTTCATTTTACGTTTTACGAAAAATGACAAGACCCGGGTTGACTTGAACAACCCTTGTATCTCAATTCATAGGGGGCTGTTTATCGGCCCCCGTGTCTCCTGTTGCGTCTCTCAATGAGATCCATGAATTTATGAACAGAAATATTCACCCAACAGCAAGTGTTAATGTATTAGGTGATTTTAATTTGTCGCACATAAACTGGAACACATGCATTATTGGGCTAATCGAGCCTACCAGTTGTGACGTCTTGAAGTCTATGGCACTTTCCTATAACTTACATCAAATACTTCGCAACAACACGCTGACAACAAGGTTTGACAATTATTCTTGTACGATTTTACCTGTTGTTTCCGATCATAAAATGGTGCTTGCCCAATTTCAACTTTGTGTACAGACGGTCAAACAGAAACCAAACGATGTGATCATAAAGGATTACTCCAATAGTGATGATGTTAGTACATGTATCTTGGATTACTTGGAATTATCGTCTCTGTATGATTTCCAAAAGATTTAGAAATCTTTTGGATTCAGATGTTAATTCGTTGCATGCCTTCACCATAGTGAACCACTGTATTGAAAAGTATGTACCTTTCAGGTGTAAGTTCCTACATAAACTTAATCCTTGGATCACAAGGGATATCAAACAACAACAACTTTATTGTGAGATGATGAATGGAGAGTTTCATCGCCAGGGGCGATACTCTACCCCATTGCTGGTGGTGATGTGGGGACTATCCTTGACTTTGCTGACCAAGAGCCAATAGGAGGACTCGAGAGGCGGAGCGATGAAAGTAAAATTAGACGTTTAGCTCCACTCTCATGTCCTCGTGGCTGATACTGCCTCAGCGTATTGCTAAAAGTACGCGCAAACATTTCATTTGGTAAAATGCTCCGCAAACTGGGACAATTTTTTCCTACGCCCACACTAACGTAAGACATGTGGTTCGCTGCGTTTTTTCAACATATCTGCCGGAAATATGCAGAAGGTATCAGGGCCTTGGGGAATTGCTCCTTAGTCTTGTCACGTTGTCTGTGTGTTCTGTTTCATGACCGCTGCTGTTTCGATCAAACGGTGTTCGATCAAATGGCTTTCGTCCAAATGTCCCGCGTTCGATCAAACAGCTTTCGACCAAACGACGTTCGATCAAATGTCCCGGAATCCCTTACAAAAAAGGAAACAGTTTCTTCCGTAACGACTTACAAAACGAAAAAGACACACACAGTACAATTATTTCAAATTATTTATTTCAGTGCAAAAAGTAGAACAATCAGCAACATTCCTTTCCTTTTTACGTACTTCTGTACTTACAAAAACGAAACACACACACACAGTACAATTATTTTCTTCCGTAACTACTTACAAAAAGGGAAAAAAAGAAACAGAGTATAATTATTTCAAAGGATTTAGTTCAGTGTGAGGAGCAGAACAAGCAGCAACATTTCTTTCCTTTTTCATGAGCTGAGACAATGATGAAAGGCTTTGTTTGTATCTGTCCCCTCTATGTTGTTCCAGCCTCAGAACATCAGTTTATCTCCTGAGACAATGTTCACGCATAAGAGCGGAGCGAAACGTCGAACTGGCCAAAAATTTGGTAATGTAATGACACATCCATGAAGCATAATCCTCAAGACTACGCAGTATAATTACGTAACTACTTACAAAAAGAAAAAAAAAAGAAACAGTACAATTATTTTAAATGATTTATTTCAGTGCGAGGAGTAGAACAAAAGCAGCAACATTCATTTCCTTTTTCATGAGCTGAGGCAATGTTCGTCACCGCGCTGCCGCCAGGTACGCCAGGCCGTCGCGTACGACGTCGCAAGGTCGTAGCTCTACCGGAAGACGCAGACGACAGCGGCTCACATATGCCGAGCCGAGCGCTACCGATGCGCCATCTATTAGGCGAGAGCAGAGGCCGCATCGCTCCGCCTCCCGAGTCCTCCTATTGGCGCGCCATTTGGAGGCGGAGCCTCCCTCGCTCTTGGTCAGCAAAGTCAAGGATAGTCGCAGCCCGCAACTTGAAGGCCGCACTGAAACTCTGCTTCCTCGGTGCCATCGTCTCCAGCAGCGGTCAGCACGACTGGCAGCAATACACCAAGCACAGCTTTATGTACCATGACACCTTATTGTTCATGAACTACGTTACGACATTCCAAGTATTCTCAACCGCTTCATTTCTAACAGCAGGCTTGAAGCATTAAGGTCAGCTGCAAGCCCTCGAGAACGCCGGTGGCACCGCACTGCGTGTTATCGAAAATGTATCGATGTATAGCATGCACTCATAGATAACACGCACGGCCTAATTTTTCAATTTTTTTCGTGTATAACACGCGTGTTATACACCGAAAGTTACGGTAAATACGCGAGGACACGCCGATCTCGTAAGTGTCGACGTTTTTCAACTTTTTTCGTGTATAACACGCGTGTTGTACACAGAAAACTACGGTAAATACGCAAGGACAAACCGATCTCGTAAGTGTCGACCTTGTTGAGGCTTTTGACTGTGTTGCTCATAATAAGCTCTTGTACAAATTGCCTGTTTTGGGTATTGATTCATTTGTGTTATCCTGGATCCAATTTTACCTGAGTGACCGTATGCAGTTTGTCGATATTAATGGTGCTTTTCCCTCAAAGTTACATGTATATTCAGGTGTTGCACAAGTGTCAGTATTAGGACCAGTGCTATTCTTGATATATGTTAACGATTTGTTCGATGTGGTACAGGAAGATGTAACAATGAGGTTGTTCACGGACGATTGTATTTATCTCTATAATATTTCCGGTCCAGAAGATCAATTAGCGCTTAACTCGGCACTCGCGGCTATCACTGATTGGTGTACTGCATGGAGCATTAAAGTTATTATAATATTAAATAATCCGGAAAGTTAATATAAGTAAAGCCGTCAAGGCGACACTACAATTTCAATATATGTTAGATAGTAAGCCTGTTAAACGCGTTGCTGAGTTTAAATATTTAGGAGTGACACTTTGTAGCAATCTTACGCGGGATGCTCACGTAACTTCAGTATACAATGCTGCTCGCAAACAATTGTTTTCTTTGAGACACACTTTACGTATGGAGGATTCTGTCTGCAAGCGGCTTGTCTGTAAATCTCTGGTGCGACAATTATTAGAATATGCCTCTATAGTTTGGAGCCTGTACACAAATGTAGTTATAAATAAGCTCGAACGGGTCCAACGTCTGGCGGTACGATTTATTTGTTCGGAGTATCAACGATTGAGTCGTGTTACTGCTCTCCGCCACAGCCTTGGCCTTGAACTCCTAAGTACTAGGAGAAATGTTGCACGACTTACTATCCTCCACCAGTTGTTGTCGCGAGAAGTCAAAACTGAATTGGACAGGTATTGTTTATTTTTTACGAAACGTACTCTCCGCAACACTCATGACAGGCAGCTGCAGCCTTATCAGCCACGCGTCAATGCCTTTGTAACATTACGACAAATATTTGCGTGTGTTTTCGCTTTTTTACGACTATCGTTTCCCACAATTTGGTCGTTTGCAGCTGTGTTTCGTTGGGGGAAGGACTGGGACAAGAGGAAGCATCCAGGCAGTTCTGTAAAAAAAGTAGGCGGAAACGCAATTGAGAAGGGGACCATCGAAGACAGAGGACGCGCACAACGTGTAAAGCCCGCAGCATTTCTGAGAACGTGCGACGTTTTCCCGTGTCCCGGGAATCGGTCAGATACTAATTAACGCTGCTGCAGCTGCGAACACGGGGGCGTGTGAACGGGCAGACACTTGACCAAGCGAAGTATTTTTCTTTTTTATAATTAAGCAGTTTAAGATGGTTGTTTGTCCCACAGTTGCTCGTACGTTGTTTTCGGGAAGTCGGTGTTCAGAGCTCAGAGATAGAAGTCGAGCAGTTTGTGAGTCGGAGCACAGCCCCGCGGGGTCGTGGTCGGAGGGGTTTGGCGGCAGTCCGTCAGGGAAGGGCCGACGGGGGATATATGTATTAGAACAAAGAAGGAAAAGGGGAGGAAAGGTCAGCCAAACGACATGTCGGCTTGCTATTCCGCAAAAAAAAGAGGAAAGAAAAGAACAAAAGAAAATTAAATAAAAGTAAAAGAAAAAGAAAAGAAAATAATTGGGAATTAGGGCCGATGGGTATGGGGAATAAGCTATGAGTTGGTATAGCTTAGGTAAATGATGAAATGATGATCCAGTTAAGGAAAAGGAAGGTTTTGTTCAGTTCCACCTGTGCGTGTAGTGTCGTGTTCTGTGTGGAGCAGGCCTGGTATCGACGCGGGATTCGTCAGGGACATCCCGCTGTACCCAAACTTTTTTAACATCGAGCAAATCCCCAATTTCGAGGACTTCCCGCCCTGCCAGATAGGAACTTTTGTTTGTTGTAGGTTTCAATGTATTGCCTGTGAAGAGTTATTGCGAGTATTGCCTGTGTGGCCGTTTTGAGCGTTGACGCGAGTATCTATAGTGTACACACAGAAAAAAAGGTGTAAAATTCTACCTTTTTGGGTAGAATGGCATTGATACAGATTTTTTACCTTTTTTGATAGAATTGCATGGGGTAGAACCATTCTAGTCCTCCGTTTCGACCCCCTTAGGAAGGACAGTTCTACCTCTTGTATGTGTTTGATTTTCACGAATGTAACGTGTGGTGCATTGGTTGTGCAATGTTCTTTCGGGTTATCGTCTGTGCACTTATTGCAGCACCGTATTCTGAGAGTAAACTGTTTTGTTTAGAGAAGTCGTTCCTGTAACGCTCACTCACCTAGCTGCCTTCCTCCAACAAACTGGCAGGCATAACCTAACAGGCAGGCGGGGATCGGGTTAAGCGAAGCTAAGTTATCCGAACCCTGTGACAGCCTTCACGTATAGTTTCTTTGTGCAGGCTATCGAGATGTGGAACAGGCCACCAGCTACCGTTGTAACCATTGTGTCCACTAGAACATTTCGAAATGAATTGCACGAAATATTTCGGGAGGACATGTGGAACCTTCGTTCTTTCGTCAGAGGAGAGTGCTGCTGTTGTGTACGCATATCTTCCCCTCTCCTTTAACTTTAACTTTCCTAAGCTCCCTCCCAACTGAAGGACACCATCAACGAAGTGGGAAACAAGATGGGTGTGCCTTGACACACGATGAAATACAGGCTTGCAGCTCGTTTCTTTAGTTTCTAAGCACCTCTCATGCTAGAGACACCGTTAACAAAGCAGGAAACAAGATGGGTGCGCCTTGATAGACGGTGAAATGCAGGTTGGTAGCTCATTTCTTCGGTATCTAAGCACCTCTCACGCTAAGGACACCGACGATAAAGTGGGAAACAAGATGGGTGCGCCTTGACACGCGATGAAACACAGGTTGGTAGCTAGTTTTTTCGATTTCTATGCACCTCTCACGCTAAGAAGGACACCGTCGACGAAGTTGGAAACAAGATGGGTGCGCCTTGACACGTATTGAATTACAGGTTTGTATGTTGTTTCTTCAGTTTCTAAGCATCTGTTGTTCTAAGAACAACACCGTCCACAAAGTGAGAAACAAGATGGGTGCACCTTGACAGACGATGAAATACAGATTGGTTGCTCGTTTCTTCAGTTTCTAAGCACCTCTCACGGTAAGGACACCGCCGATGAAGTGGGAAACAAGATGGGTGCGCCTTGACACGCGGTGAAATACAGGTTGGTAGCTCATTTCTTCTGTTTCTAAGCACCTCTCACGCTAAGAAGGACACCGACGATGACGTGAGAAACAAGATGGGTGCGCCTTGACACGCGATGAAATACATGTTGGCAGCTCGTTTCTTCAGTTTCTAAGCACCTCTCACACTAAGAAGTACACCGACGACGAAGTGGGAAACAAGATCGGTGCGCTTTGACACGCGATGAAATACAAGTTGGCAGCTCGTTTCTTCAGTTTCAAAGCACCTCTCACGCTAAGGACACCGAGGACGAAGTGGGAAACAAGATGGGTGCACCTTGACACGCGGTGAAATACAGGTTGGTAGCTCGTTTCTTCAGTTTCTAAGCACCTCTCACGCTAAGGACACCGTCGACGAAGTGGGAAACAAGATGGGTGCGCCTTGACACGTATTCAAAATACAGGTTTGTATGTTTCTTCAGTTTCTAAGCATCTGTTGCGTTAAGAACAACACTGTCCACAAAGTGAGAAACAAGATGGGTGCTCCTTGACAGGCGATGAAGTACAGGTTGTTTGCTCCTTTCTTCAGTTTCTAAGCACCTCTCACGCTAAGAAGGACACCGTCGACGAAGTGGGAAACAAGATGGGGCGCCTTGACACACGGTGAAATACAGGTTGGTAGCTCGTTTCTACAGTTTTTAAGCACCTCTCACCCTAAGAAAGACACCGTCGACGAAGTGGAAAACAAGATGGGTGCGCCTTGACACGCGGTGAAATACAGGTTGGTAGGTCGTTTCAATTTCTAAGCACCTCTCATGCTAAGAAGGACACCGTCGATGAAGTGGGAAACAGGATAGATGCGCCTTGACACGCGGTGAAATACAGGTTGGAAGCTCGTTTCTTGAGTTTCTAAGCACCTCTCACGCTAAGAAAGACACCGACGACGAAGTGGGAAGCAAGATGGGTGTGCCTTGACAGGCGATGAAATACAGGTTGGTTGCTCATTTCTTCAGTTTCTAAGCACCTCTCACCCTAAGGACACCGTCGACGAAGTGGGAAACAAGATGGGTGCGCCTTGACACGCGGTGCAATACAGGTTGGTAGCTCGTTTCTTCAGTTTCGAAGCACCTCTCACGCTAAGAAAGACACCGTCGACAAAGTGGAAAACAAGATGGGTGCGCCTTGACAAGCGGTGAAATAAAGGTTGGTAGCTCGTTTCTTCAGTTTCTAAGTACCTCTCACGCAAAGAAGGACACCGACGACGAAGTGGGCAACAAGATGGGTGCGCCTTGACACGCGGTGAAATACAGGTTGGTAGGTCGTTTCAATTTCTAAGCACCTCTCATACTAAGAAGGACACCGTGGACGAAGTGGGAAACAAGATGGGTGCGCCTTGACACGCGATGAAATACAGGTTGGCAGCTCGTGTCTTCACTTCCTAAGCACATCTCACGCTAATAAGGACACCATAAACGAAGTGGGAAACAAGATGGGTGCGCCTTGACACGCGATGAAATACAGGTTGGTAGCTCGTTTCTTCAGTTTCTAAGCACCTCTCACGCTAAGAAGGACACCGTCGACGAAGTGGAAAACGGGTTGGGTGCGCCTTGACACGCGATGAAATACAGGTTGGCAGCTCGTTTCTTCAGTTTCAAAGCACCTCTCACGCTAAGGACACCGAGGACGAAGTGGGAAACAAGATGGGTGCTCCTTGACACGCGGTGAAATACAGGTTGGTAGCTCGTTTCTTCAGTTTCTAAGCACCTCTCACGCTAAGGACACCGTCGACGAAGTGGGAAACAAGATGGGTGCGCCTTGACACGTATTCAAAATACCGGTTTGTATGTTTCTTCAGTTTCTAAGCATCTGTTGCGTTAAGAACAACACTGTCCACAAAGTGAGAAACAAGATGGGTGCTCCTTGACAGACGATGAAGTACAGGTTGTTTGCTCCTTTCTTCAGTTTCTAAGCACCTCTCACGCTAAGAAGGACACCGTCGACGAAGTGGGAAACAAGATGGGGCGCCTTGACACACGGTGAAATACAGGTTGGTAGCTCGTTTCTACAGTTTTTAAGCACCTCTCACCCTAAGAAAGACACCGTCGACGAAGTGGAAAACAAGATGGGTGCGCCTTGACACGCGGTGAAATACAGGTTGGTAGGTCGTTTCAATTTCTAAGCACCTCTCATGCTAAGAAGGACACCGTCGATGAAGTGGGAAACAAGATGGATGCGCCTTGACACGCGGTGAAATACAGGTTGGAAGCTCGTTTCTTGAGTTTCTAAGCACCTCTCACGCTAAGAAAGACACCGACGACGAAGTGGGAAACAAGATGGGTGTGCCTTGACAGGCGATGAAATACAGGTTGGTTGCTCATTTCTTCAGTTTCTAAGCACCTCTCACCCTAAGCACACCGTCGACGAAGTGGGAAACAAGATGGGTGCGCCTTGACACGCGGTGCAATACAGGTTGGTAGCTCGTTTCTTCAGTTTCGACGCACCTCTCACGCTAAGAAAGACACCGTCGACAAAGTGGAAAACAAGATGGGTGCGCCTTGACAAGCGGTGAAATAAAGGTTGGTAGCTCGTTTCTTCAGTTTCTAAGCACCTCTCACGCAAAGAAGGACACCGACGACGAAGTGGGAAACAAGATGGGTGCGCCTTGACACGCGGTGAAATACAGGTTGGTAGGTCGTTTCAATTTCTAAGCACCTCTCATACTAAGAAGGACACCGTGGACGAAGTGGGAAACAAGATGGGTGCGCCTTGACACGCGATGAAATACAGGTTGGCAGCTCGTGTCTTCACTTCCTAAGCACATCTCACGCTAATAAGGACACCATAAACGAAGTGGGAAACAAGATGGGTGCGCCTTGACACGCGATGAAATACAGGTTGGCAGCTCGTTTCTTCAGTTTCTAAGCACCTCTCACGCTAAGAAGGACACCGTCGACGAAGTGGAAAACGGGTTGGGTGCGCCTTGACACGCGGTGAAATACAGGTTGGTAGCTCGTTTCTTCAGTTTCTAAGCACCTCTCACGCTAAGGACACCGTCGATGAAGTGGAAAACAAGATGGGTGCGCCTTGACACGCGATGAAATACAGGTTGGTTGCTCGTTTCTTCATTCAGTTTCTAAGCACCTCTCACGCTAAGGACACTCACGACGAAGTGGGAAACAAGATGGGCGCGCCTTGACAGGCGATGAAATACAGGTTGGTTGCTCGTTTCTTCAGTTTCTAAGCACCTCTCACGCTAAGAAGGACACCGTCGACGAAGTGTGAAACAAGATGGGTGCCATCGAATGCAACAACTCTGGGAAAAGAGGCGCTGACGCCAGGAATCGAACCTGGGTCTTCTGATTTCCGATCAGATATGCTACCACTACACCACACCAGCACGCCGTTTCCCATGAGCCATTGAGTGCCGCAAGTAGGGGGGGATGGACAACCAACCACGCTATTCCCATTCTCTCTTACATAGTTCTCATGGGAAACGGCGTGCTGGTGTGGTGTAGTGGTAGCATATCTGACCGGAAATCACAAGACCCAGGTTCGATTCCTGGCGTAAGCGCCTCTTTTCCCTGAGTTGTTGCATTCGATGATTCCGGGCGTATGAGGCTTACATGTTTGTGTCGTCCCTAAGTGTGGTCTGCCTCGGCCAAATCTCGTTGTCAAGATGGGTGCACCTTGACACGCGATGAAATACAGGTTGGCAGTTCGTTTCTTCAGTTTCTAAGCACCTCTCACGCTAAGAAGGACATCGACGACGAAGTGGGAAACAAGATGGGTGCGCCTTGACACGCGAAGAAATACAGGTTGGCAGCTCGTTTCTTCAGTTTCTAAGCACCTCTCACGCTATGGACACCGACGACGAAGTGGGAAACAAGATGGGTGCGCCTTGACACGCGATGAAACTCAGGTTGGTAGCTAGTTTCTTCAGTTTCTAAGCACCGCTCACGCTAAGAAGGACACCGACGACGAAGTGGGAAACAAGATGGGTGCGCCTTGACACCTATTGAAAATACAGGTTTGTATGTGGTTTCTTCAGTTTCTAAGCATCTGTTGCACTAAGAACAACACCGGTCCACAAAGTGAGAAACAAGATGGGTGCGCCTCGACACCCGATGAAATACAGGTTGGTTGCTCGTTTCTTCAGTTTCTAAGCACCTCCACGCTAAGAAGGACACCGTCGACGAAGTGGGAAACAAGATGGGTGCGCCTTGACACGCGATGAAATACAGGTTGGCAGCTCGTTTCTGCAGTTTCTGGGCACATCTCACGCTAAGAAGGACACCGTCGACGAAGTGGAAAACAAGAGGGGTGCGCCTTGACACGCAATGAAATACAGGTTGGTTGCTCGTTTCTTCATTCAGTTTCTAAGCACCTCTCACGCTAAGAAGGACACCGACGACGACGTGGGAAACAAGATGGGTGCGCCTTGACACGCGATGAAATACAGGTTGGTTGCTCGTTTCTTCAGTTTCTAAGGACCTCTCACGCTAAGAAGGACACCGTCGACGAAGTGGGAAACAAGATGGGTGCACCTCGACACGCGGTGAACTACAGGTTGGTAGCTTGTTTTTTCGGTTTCTAAGCATCTCTCACGCTACAACAGACACCGTCGACGAAGTGGGAAACAAGATAGGTGCGAATTGACAGGTGATGAAATACAGGTTGGCAGCTCGTTTCTTCAGTTTCTAAGCACCTCTCACGCAAAGGACACCGACGACGAAGTGGGAAACAAGATGGGTGCGCCTTGACACGCGATGAAACACAGGTTGGTAGCTAGTTTATTCAATTTCTAAGCACCTCTCACGCTAAGGACACCGTTGACGAAGTGGGAAACAAGATAGGTGTGCCTTGACACGCATTGAAACTACAGGTTTGTATGTGGTTTATTCAGTTTCTAAGCATCTGTGGCGCTAAGAACAACACCGTCCACAAAGTGAGAAACAAGATGGGTGCGCCTCCACACGCGATGAAATACAGGTTGGTTGCTCGTTTCTTCAGTTTCTAAGCACCTCTCACGCTAAGAAGGACACCATCGACGAGGTGGGAAACAAGATGGGTGCGCCTTGACAAGCGATGAAATACAGGCTGGCAGCTCGTTTCTGCAGTTTCTAAGTACCTCTCACGCTAAGAAGGGCACCGTCGACGAAGTGGAAAACAAGGTGGGTGCGCCTTGACACGCGATGAAATACAGGTTGGTTGCTCGTTTTTTCGGTTTCTAAGCATCTCTCACGCTACAAGACACCGTCGACGAAGTGGGAAACAAGATTGGTGCGGCTCGACATGCGCTGAAATACAGGTTGGTAGCTCGTTTCTTCAGTTTCTAAGCAGCTCTCACGCTAAGAAGGACACCGTCAACGAAGTGGAAAACAAGATGGGTGCGCCTCGACACGCGGTGAAATACAGGTTGGTAGCTCGTTTCTTAAGTTTCTAAGTACCTCTCACGCTAAGAAAGGCACCGTCGACGAAGTGGAAAACAAGATGGGTGCGCCTTGACACGCCATGAAATACAGGTTGGCAGCTCGTTTCTTCAGTTTCTAAGAACCTCTCACGCTAAGAAGGACACCGTCAACGAAGTGGAAAACAAGATGGGTGCGCCTTGACACGCGGTGAAATACAGGTTGGAAGCTCGTTTCTTGAGTT